>NC_053123.1:8052433-8247433 GCF_010015445.1 Perca fluviatilis
TTGGTCTTTCTTCAATGACCGGGAAGTTGCTGAGTAGAGTCCCGTCACTGCCTGGATGCTGAACTTCAGTGCCCTTAAGCAAGGCAGTTCTCAGCTACAGCCCCAGCAAAACTGCTCAGTGACCAAACGGTAGAAATCTGTCATGGTACGGTTGTAGCACACATTAGCACAATACATACCCATGTTGCCATTTGCAAGGCACTTGCTAGCTCCTTGTTGACCACATGTGTTTCGTTGTCCACAAAATCGATGGCGGTTCCGATTCGGGTGTCTTTCCTCTCGCGGTTTTTCTTCCACCAGGTGGCCAGCACCATACACAGCAGCACCCAGCTGATACTGAGGCCCAGGTATCCTGTCAGATACACGGGGTAGAAGACGAGCATGGCTTTGCCAAAGTACATCAGGAACTCCATCAGGATGCGATTGACAGCGGAGGAGTTGAGCTTCTCTGTGCTGCCGTGGATCGACAGGCTCTCCCCGAGCCCCGCTCCCACACTCGGGTCCATCTGCCCGGCGGATGCCATTGGGTCCAGACTCCCGCTGGATCAGCTGGTTCCTGGAGTCCAAAAGAGGCGTGTACGCTCGCTGCCTGAACGGATTTATTTCGGCTCACCTTCGCATGGCTTTCTAAAGGAAAACAAAACAGGGGAGCCAGGCTACTGCACACTCCATATGTACAGTGGTGAAATGAGCTGTGACAGTCCTAAAACTTCCGTGTTTGAAACTTCCAAAAGGCAGGTAGGACAGGCACACACCTGCGGCCGTGGGTGGGGAGTGTGATCAACAAAAAAGAATTCCACCCTAAAAATGAATAGCAAAAAAGCTACCTTATGTTATAGGGGCCTGTACTTTGTCTGTTTTTTTTTTGTTTTTTTTACTTATATAGCTTTATTATATTTGCAGGCTATAGTGCATTTTACCTTCTCTACATATTTTTTATTCTGTGAACGTCTGCAGTGTTTATAGGATTTTGTTACCGTAAATGTCATTGTGGCTGCGCCAATCTTCCACAAACCATCGTCATATGACAATAGATCAGCAGTAGCCTAGTGTCATTTCTGTTATCTGCGAAGCCCAAAGTCTTTTTTTATCTCGGTAAGAGACAATCAATGCTACCATATGGAGATACCAGTCAGAGGGAAATGATGCAGTAAGACCTACAGATGGAGCCAGAGAGCGCAGCACAGAACCCAACCTCATTTTAATAAAGCTGTGACAGTAAGTCTGTGATTTCCTGGCCTGTCTGTATAATAGGCCTACTGTCTCACTTGGGAGGAACAGTAGTCATATGTATGCTTTGTTAATGGAAATGCAGCTCTTAAACGTTACATTTTAAGACCTAGAAAGCTGACCTCAATGTAGTGCTTGAAAAAGGACACTTTTTTTTTTTTTGCAGATTCGTTTTATATTCCCTTGGTAAATGTTATTATACATGTTTATTACAAAAAAACTACTTATTGCCCTGTACTGAAAATAAATGATAAACCAAACATTGTTTTATTAGTAAAAAATTAACCATGACTTAACATTGATGTTGGAAATATTCTGTATATGAACAGGTGGGTTAGGCACATGTAAAAGTAATGGTACAATAGTTACAAAACGTGATAAGCAGTTTTTTTTTTTTAATTAATGTATGTATTTAGGTTGTATTTGTTCCTCAGTTTTTGTTCCCGTACAGTTTGGAAGTTGCTCATTTTCTTTTAAAATATACTGTATATATTCCATTGGTTATATAAAACTAGAGAAAAAAAGAGGGAGAAAACAACGGTAACGGGCAGGGTTTTACGTAGTCTGCATTTCACAGATATGTAAGGAATAGGAGTTCGGACAGTTGGACACAAATATATACTAACTATATAGAAAGATATCAACACAGTGTGCTTGTTTTAACTTTTATTTGTACAGACTTGTTTACCTGAACAGCAGTAAACTTTCAATTTTGCTTTCAAAACCAAAAGTGATTGTTAACCTGACATACGCAGACAAACTCTTATTATTCCATTATTTCTTGGAACAGAGCAGGTACTTTCCAGCAGCCTCCCACATGCCGCTAACAGTGTAAAATGTTCAGTGAAATTACAATGTGCATAAGATATAGCCAAAAATGTGTTTCAACAACCCTCTCATTTTCCTTTCATTCTTTGAGTTCTTGCATAATTATTCTGTAGTATGATAGAGATATGTTCAAGGCACTATATGGATCCAACTATTGATACCTTCATAACTTACCCATGGGATCATTACAGGTTGCTCGTAAACTAAGTTATTATATAGCAGTAGTATAAACCAAATGTCAAAAAAAGAAAAAAACGTGAATTAGTTGATGATTCATAGCAAACACTTATTTATGTTAGGTGTATGTAAGGCATTTGTATTAAGTTAAGTCTCAGTGCAAGGCTGTCTACTTGAATCTAATCAAATATTCAGGATAAGCTTGGCTGTCATGGAAGATAACGAACATGGTGGGTCTGGCCACGTTGTCCACGACGCTGTCGTACTTCTGAACCGAGACGGGGCCCTTGGCCGGCGGGATGATCATGTTTTGTTGTCCGGCGGTGAAATCCCCGGTTAGCACTCGACAGAGGTACATGCACTTCTCCCCAGTTTGATTCGGCTGGGAGTAGGTGTTTGAGGCAGAGTAACTAGCATTGACAGCAAAGTATGTGCCATTGCCATAACAAGCAGCTGGAAATGCAAAACGATAGAGTTAATCTGTGAGGTAGTTGCTTTCATTTTCTTATTTTTGTTTTCAACTGTAGTATTCTGAACATTCAAATTAAACTGGGACGGTAACTTCTTTCTAAATACAGTTTTCTTGTAATTGTTCTAAAGCAACTGAGGTACAGTACCGACCAAACTGATTTTAAAATATGCTAAATTGTGATGTAAAAACTACTAATCAGAACTACGAGGAATGGGCTGTGTCACACTGGAATTGTTACAATTGTCGATACAGATGGAGGACATTTTCGGACAAAAAAATGTCCCGTGTTTTCAACTTAAACTTCTCACCGTTCTTTCCTGCGTAACTCCGGTTGAAGCCGTGCTCGTTGATGTGGTCCACCGTGGTGTGGCAGGTGCCGTGGAAGAGACGTCGCTCGTTGTTCTGATGATTGTTTCTCTGCTCCATGTCGCGCTTCTTGATCTGTAGGCTCTTCCACAATACAGGGTTCTGGATCCTCTCGATCTAAGAGGAGGGCAGAGTATATTATTGAGTGTCTGAGTTTTAGGTCCATTACATTATCTGCTTGTCCTGTATAATGGATTTTTTAATAGTTAAAAGAAATAGATGCATTGTCAATGTCAATTTATTTATATAGCATGTTTAAAAACAACTGGGTTGACCAATTGAGTAACAACTGAATACAGAGTACATCACAAGGCGTGTTAATTCCAGCTGATGGGTCATTTGATGTAGATTTGAAAAATAAAACATGAATAATTACATACACTGAGTCCATGGTAAATGCAGTCTACCTTAATAACGTTTTGTTGGCATGTGGCCCGGAACAGATTCAGGACTTCAGTGTGCTCCGCCACCCCGGCCGCGATGGGGACAGCCAGGCACGAGGTGTTGGCTGGCATGACATCCCAGAACTCAGGCACGTCTTCATCTAGTGGCATAAGAAACTATTTCATTTTTGGTGCAACAATTTATTATTATGTATAATATATATATTTTTTTTAAACAAATAATATATATATATTAACTATATATACATTGTTCACTCATTTGTGGTTTAATTGCACTTTATTCTGTCTGCATAATGAAGACATAAGCAGTTTCCCCTGTGTTATTGTGGATGTTAGGCAGGACACAGAAGCACTGTTGCAACAAATAACATGTTTGTACTTATCAGAGGACACAGGTAAGATACCTTTTAGTCTGTCAATTCGCTTTATCTGCAGGGTGCGTCCCTGGTTATCAGTGGCAGGTCCCTTTGGCATGGTGACTGTGTAGTCTTGACCCTGGACTGTAACTTTTACATTTGGTAGCTTCTTTTCCAATGCTTGCTCGAGCTCGAAGTTGCTCATTGAATCAAAGCTCTGAAACTGTTGCCCCTGCTGCAGGTACTGCCATTCTGCCATTGTGCCCGCCAGCTCCACTTTCTTCTTCAGCTCCTCCTTATCTCTCGCCACCTTCAGCATCTTATGGATCTCACGGCTGGCTTTGAGCACGTCCTTGCCGAGCCCCTCGATGGTGACTGAGGCCTGGTCCATCTTGCTCTCAATCTTTATTGTCACGTCCATGGTTTTCTGGATGTCAACAATGCGCTGGTGGTCTGCATCAGAGAAGCTAAGGATGGAGTTGTCTTGAATGCAATTGCTTTGTTGCTCTTTGGATATTAGGTCGTTGATCCACTGCTTGGCTGAGTCTACTTTTGCCTGTGACTCACCGCAGATGTGGAAAGCAGCAGGGTCCACTTTCAGAGCCTCAATGACAAAATCCCCTTCTTTCTTTGGCTTGTCATCACTTCCACTAATAAATAACGCTGCAAGACCAAATTTCAAGATCAAAATCAGGAAAGTAACATTTAAAAGTGATTATGAATTGAAGAATATAAACACCAAAATGATTCTCTTCTGTTCTTACATTTGATTTTGGAGCCAATGGTTCCCCAGAACCCTCCTGTTCCTTTCGGGTCAGTGTCTTCTCTTTGTTGCATACTGCTGCAGAACTCTTTTAGCATGGGTGGCTGGAAAATAACTATCCGAATTGTCTTCAGGGGCCCGGCTGGGTTTTGGCTCAGGACGTCAACCACTGCATCCAACATGGCGTCTGCTACTTGTCTTGCCTGAACATTGCCTTGACCTGAAAGAGTACAGCATTGATCACTTTTGCTACTAATTGTGTACATGTGTGCAGCAGCCCCAAAAGGCACAATCCAAATTAAAAAAAGACTGTACAAAACACATTGAAGAAGCTGTAATTTCTGAGTTTTGTACATGTACACACACCCCTCAACCAAGATAGATTTAAAGAGAAACGCCACATCCTGCAAATAAATCTCACCTGTGCCAATGGCAGGAAATGAGACAGAAGTGTGTGAGTTTTTCACACACATTTGGAGTGCATCTTTCACAACCTTGTTGATTTTCACTGGGTCCGTCTGTCCAGCTAGGTGGAGGATCTTCTTACACTTGAGGTTGCCTGGCTGGGTCATTATCATGCCTGTGTTGGGCTGGGCACCTACAGGTGTAGACAGTGGATTTAAATGCCTTTGAACCTTGACAACTGTGTGTGTGTGTGTGTGTGTGTGTGTGTGTGTGTGTGTGTGTGTGTGTGTGTGTGTGTGTGTGTGTGTGTGTGTGTGTGTGTGTGTGTGTGTGTGTGTGTGTGTGTGTGTGTGTGTGTGTGTGTGTGTTATTTAGGCCATACTCAGTTATGATTACAGAATTGGCTTAATAATTAACTCTTTATCCATGTCATTAAAGTACCAAGCAAGAAGATTATTATACTGTGTTTGGTGTCAACTCTTTGAGTAAATGTTTCCTTACCGAGGTTTTGGCATTCTGCATCAACAGCCTGACCAGCTGCATCCATAATGGCCTTCGATACTCCTAGAAGAAAGGAAGACAAACACAATATCATATATAAAATAAATATAAAATCAATATATAAATATAAAAACAAACAGGATTGTTGATATGTTGCCCTGTAGTGGATAGTACTTTTAAGGTATCATACTTCTAAAGTACTCTCCACTACATGTACATATTCATTTTAAATCTAAAAAGAATCTGAAATTATACTTGTTTTTGCATTGTTGAAAGAAAGCTAAGCTATCATTTACCTGACTTAAGAGAGAAGGTTTCATTGGTGGAGTTGACGATGACATCACTGGTCTCCTTGGTTATGTCTCCCGTGACAACCTGTACGGCCACACTTCCCATTTTGGTCTCATGCATTCCTGAGCTCGAGACAACTTTAGAGAAGGGACCTTGAGGCAGTAGACATAGGAAAAGAATTAAGAGTGGTACAAAAGCCCCTTAAATAAAGCTTTTTGTTAAAACACAAACCCTATTCAGTACTGTTGAAATGACAAATTAGTTTATCGAAAAAAAATTGCATGACTTTATCATTACTGAACTATTTAAATCATTCAATTAAATTTTTTTTTGTTTTTTTTCAGTTTCAGCTTTATAAATGCTATGATCTGCCTGCTATTCTGCATATCATTACAAAATAAATATTTTTGTTGGGTGTATGAATACACTACAAAGTGTTTCAGTCAATAATTATGTTATTTTTTTCCTTACACATTTCTAAATACAGCATTATATTATAATTCCACGTTAAAATGTTGCAACAATGTCGCCTACCTGTACTTTGTTGGGAAGTCGTGGGCAACGGACCAACTGAGGCATTAGGGAACTTCTTTGTAAATTCATCACTAAAAACCTGTAGACAGAAGCACAGAGACACCTGATAACAAAACACTCACAAATACCACGGCACAACAGAAGAAACACAAACACTCTTTGTTAACAGTGCTGTAGGAGTGAGTTATTATTAATGGTTCACACTTTATTTATGGTTGGCATTTTTCAATGCATGCCCAGGTCCCCCACTGACACTAGATGGTTGACATTGATGTGAAATTAAGGCATGGTCAGTGTGTGATCAGATTGTGGCCTCTTAGCACTGGGTGAAAGTTAGTATCTTTGGGCAGCCAGCCAATCACATTCAAGTTATTCTACTATAAAAGATGCCTTTTGTCTCTTTTGGCAGAAGATATGCTTTGACTTCTGGGCTTGGTAATAAGGTTGCCATGATTGTTTTGTGCATTATTTCATGCATGTTTGAGTGCTTACAGGCAATTTTCCATGACCAAATAAATCAGGAGTAAAATCTTTAAATTATAATTTTAAATTAATCTAATGGCAAACTTTATTTTAGTACTGGGGGCATGGAAGTACTACAAAGCTTGTTTTTCTTTCCTTACCTGGATAGTCTGTGCATCTTGTGAGTATAGGATGATCACGACTTTCTTCAAGTGCTTAGGTTGTTTCTTACTGCTAAACGCTAAGATTTCGTCCAACATCAATGATGCTGCAAGGTCTTTCGGGAAACCCAGGTTTCCAGTACCGATGGCAGGGAAGGATATGGAGGTCAGACCACCCTCCTCTGCCTTGCCCAGGCAACCCTTGTAAATGCCACCCAAGGTCTGGAAGGCAAAACATAAATGCTATTAATATCTAGGTAAAATCGAAACAACCCCTGCAACAAAGATATGACTTGTGGCCACAAACCGAGCAGACAAAAAAACTGAAAGCAATCTGTGTTACACAAATTAGCTGGATAATGTTTTACATGACATGCAGAGAAAGGTAAGAGAACGAAAATGTAGACCTTTCATCAAATTCCGATCATACTGTAGAAGTCGTTTAACCCTAAATGTACATGATGTAACACTTTACCTTGTCAGCTGTGCCTTGTCCCTTGTCCCAATGAGGTGCAACTACATGAAAGACCTTTTTGCTCTTCAGCTTGCAGCCATCAGTAACGATGATCTCACCAAAATCTCCAGTGGCATTATTTGCGTTTACCAACTGCTGAAGTTTGGGTCCAGCCATAGCCAGGATGGCACTGGAAACTGCCCCTCTGTTCAGTGCAAGATCTTCAAATACAGTATTCACCGTCACCTCCGTCTAAGAATGTGTAAACAAAATGTTATCAGTTGCATGTTCTTCTTTTCACAACATCGTTATTATTTAATAGAAGAGTCAAGAATCCAGGCTGTAAGAATCGTTCAGAAAACAATCATTCAAGCCCTATAAGACTACATTCAATGATGGAAATACTTAAGAGCTAGAGGATAGTCAGTAGTTAAATCCTACACACTCTAAATATGTAGTCTCTCTGTAGGAATGTTTCACTCCTAAACTAATTGTTGGAAATTGAAATTACCGTGGCATTCTCAATATTTCCTTTAGTGAGAGTGATGTCCAAGCCCTCTTTGGTCTGCACTTGACCCAAGCAGTTTGGGTCGGATGCAGCATGTTTCACAGGGGACGACTTGGTGGTCTTGGTAGGTAGAGTTTGTTGAGAAAGACTGACACCTTGATTTCCAAACTCCTGTCTGACAGCTGCCTCCATAGCCTGAACAGTTTTGTCGTCATTGTTCACCAAATGGATCTTCTTCAGGGCGTTGTGGTCATACCCATCACAGTATTCCTTCACTGCTTTGACGATGGTGGATGCACACAAATTGAGAGGAAAGCCTTGGTTCCTGCTGATGGCAGGCAGAGCCACAGAAACGCAGCCGTGCTTTGCAGCAAGTTCTAAGCTTCCCATAACAGTTTTTTTCAACTGAGTCAGAGGCTTCTGGGGATGAGCTTGATCAAACTGGGGTCCCACTGCATGGATGACTTTTTTGCAGCAAAGCTGCCCGCCTGCATCAGTTATGACACTATCTCCAGGCTTAAGCTTTCCATTCGAGTTAATTATTTTGTCACATATATTCTGCAACTGAGGGCCAGCAGCATTAAGAAGTGCTAGTGAAAGACCTCCGTTATGTTGCAAGTCCTGATTAGAAGCATTGACAACTGCATGCACGGGGTAGCTGCACATATCTGCCTTGCAAATGGCTATTTCCACTCCATCAAGAGTCTGAAGCTGATACACAGGCTTTGGTACGTGTCTGTGGGCCAAGTCGTCCTGTCCACCACTAGTCTCATCAACCAGCTGGACCAGGCAGCCAGTTTCATGAAAGAGTGAGGAAACATACATGGCTTCTTTATCCTGGAAGAACTTCTTCCCTCCAGGCATGGGGACTTTTAATGTTTCAAAGAACACAGAAGAGACCAGGTTTTTAACCAAGGTATGGCAGTCTGCGACATCAACTCTAGAACCACTGAGACAGATAGCATCATTTTGGTAAGACACCACAACTTTTTCTCCCACTTGCTCCATCCAAGATGTTTCATGTTTTTTAATGTATTCAACTATGGCGTCGGCCTTGACCACAACGCTTTCTTCAACTTGAGCATTCTGAGTCAAGAAGTCATCAAGTTCACTGCTAACTGTTGTGACCCTATCCTTGTGGCCAGACACCACCACTTGTTGCTCAGTGGTGTTGATTAGAATTCTCCTGCATGACTTATCGTCAGCATTCTCTAATTGACTGACCAGGTCCTTCCACTCTGGCTTCTCCAGGACATTAATGTCTTCAACATCAGTGTATTGAGATATTAGCAGCCTCCCCAGGTGGTCTTCTGCATCCTTCAGATCTCTGTCGGAAGAAGCAAGGAGCTGCACCCTGTGTGCATTGATCTCAAATGCTGCATTTATTCCATTGGATGTAAGGAGGTCATTTGTAAGCTCCTCTTGTTCTTCCTCCTTCAACAAGTCAAGCACATAGTTATCTATTTCTAAATTCTGTCGTTTTAAGGCAAACATTGCATCATATATGACTTTGCTTGCTGCCAAAATCTCTTCCTGAAAGCCAGTTACTATCAAATCCGGACTCTCTTTCCTAAATGACATTTTGAGTTCTGGGTACACGTGTAGCAGCTTGTCCTGAAGACCGTCTTGACACAGGATGTGGAAAATCGATGGCGACACTTTGATCTCTTGGGTCACGCTCAATGTCTCCCTCTTCACCCTTTTGGCAATCTCGTTTACTAGTTCACAAAGAGTTTGCTCTAGTCTGCTGACATCAGCCACAAGACCAACCACTGACAAGACACCACTGACTTTGTCAGGCACTACAACCACATCCTCATTCAGTAGCATCTGTCTGATCTTCTCCTCAGCCTCTTCCCATACTGTCTCTGGCTCTGGCCGGAGCTTCAGGGATTTGAACTTTGACAGAGCTTGTGCAAATGCTGACTTTACAGTATCTCTCCACTCTTTGATGATGGTTTTGGCATTCTGTTGCTGTAGTAGTGAAGATACGGGGCTCAGGCACACAGTAGATTGGGTGAGGTTTACGCTGCAGAAGTCTTTTGCCAATTGACTACGAACGCTCTCTGCTGCCGATTGATTGTCATTTAGGTATCTCCAGACAGCTTTGTCAATGGGTTCCGAGAGGGCAGCAGGGAGTTTAAGTGAGGGCTTATCTTTGCCATAAAGGGCCGTTCCCAAAGAGATATAAAATGGATACACTTTGATCTCTTCCTGCTTGATGTGATGCTTCTTCTTCATGATTTTCTGAACAGCTATGGGGAAAAAAAATCCAATCCATTATTACATTGCCGAATTTACTTGAATTCATCTAAAAAGAGGCAATTTCTGATGACATACAGTAGAATATTTAATGTGTACTGTAATTTGCATTACCTTTAAGGTCTTTAAAGGTGATGAAGATAGACTGCTCTGCTTCATTAAACACGACTTTTTCCACATCCCCACCTGCATTCTCAAAATAAAGGCGGAGGAGATCTTCACTAATATTTTGTATGTCTTCAACTACAACTTGCTCTGTGAGTTCAAGAGGCCGGACTGATAGTCCCTTCTTAGCGAACGTCCTGTTTTTGGGGCATCTTGTCACGAAATCAGTGTTTTCTGTGAGATAGTGATAAAAAGGTAAGGTAGTTAGGCAATAACACGTTTATAAAACACAAAAAATAAACAGCTCTTTGTGCTTTCTTAGAAAACAGCATCAGCCTTGTGGGGACCTTTCTGTAAGTTTCTGTTCTGTCAAGTTTTTATGAGCTGGTTCACATTTTGTTTATCTCAAGCACATGCAGAAGGAAAACACATGCATGCACCTGTACCAGCAGGGGACATGATTCACAATCCTGCGGATGTTTTCACACTAATCCACTGATAGACAGCCTGCAGCAGTAATGAGCCAAGGAACATAACAATGTGCCAACAAATGCAGGGAAGAAGAAGAAGACTGCTAGGCTGCATACGTAATGGTAAACTGATGCTTTTGAATTATTAAAAAAACGTAGCATTGCAAATATTTTAAGAAGGGGAAATATATATCAAATTTGTTTCAAGATACAATGATTCACACATAGGCCTGTAACAATTATTACACATAATTGTCAATTTTCTTTTACATAATCAACGTTTCTTTGTTTAACCGCAATTAATTGATAACATTAGCTTGGTCTTGAGGCTTATGACTAATAATTGTTGACTTTGTTGAGATGTGCCAAATTGTATTTATATATATAAGTCATTATTGGTTGGACTATATATTTTGATTATTTAAATTTTTAAGTTGTTGGCAATACACGTTCATAGCAACAAAAATGACACAGTGATACGGTTTGTAAAAATGTTTTATGATTATACGAGGCGTGGTTTACTTTATAGGCTTTGTACTTGTGTTATTACATTATCTGGTTCACATAACAGGGATATAACCAAAAGATGTATCCTGGAATTCATTCAAAACTTTAATTTGTTTTTAAAAAGTAATACATGAATTAAGATTTTTAAATTTGAATGAAAGAGACAATTATATTGTTAATTGCAATTAACTGTACAGCCAAATTTGGAATTGTTACAGCTCTATTCACACAATGCATTTTGGTGAAAAACACTGAAGTTAAACATAACTTTATTTAAAAGAAAAATCACTAAAAAGGTACTTTAAATGTTCAGCGGTAATTTCATAAAAAGTACATCAATTTGTCAGGTTCTATTGCATTGCTGATCAATAAGTGTATATTCTGGCATATATATGGCACGTGTGTTTCCTGCTGGCAAACAGCAGGAATGTTATATTGGCTACTAGTATTTAAGATGAGGACACCTCTGTGTTCTTTATCTGTGCTGCTCATTTATGGTCTGCGAAAGTGCATTACTCACCACTTGCAGAAAGTAATTTGTGTGGGATTAATTTGGAATAATTTACTTTATTGTTATGCAAGGTCATGTTAGCTAGAGCCATCAGCTGTCTATTAATGTATGTCATAAAGTCATGTTTTCTCATACCATTTCTTTTTGCAGCAGCAGCAGTTTTGTGTTATTTCCTAATCAAAAATCACCAGAGGGATGCTGGAGATTATAAAAGTGCAACCATGATTGTCTGTAAAATGAAAACCTCAGCATAAATTAATCTTTTTGGAACTATTGTAGGATCTCACACACACACACACACACACACACACACACACACACACACACACACACACACACACACACACACACACACACACACACACACACACACACACACACACACACACACACACACACACACACACACACTTCTTGACTCAAAAAGTACCTTTTCCACTCTGGAAAGTCACGACAGCAGAGGCGATGCTAGGAATGACTTCCAAAGTGAAGCTTTTGCTGGCAGATGGAGAGTCAGGATCCTTTAAAATGTTCTCCACCAGCATCTCCAAAAACTCCTGGTTCAAGCTCTCTGGAAAATTTTCTAAAACAGCCGAAGTGGAGCAAACCTCTTCGTCTGTTGTCTCATCTTCTCTGCCTTTCGCCTCTGAGCAAACGACCGCAGGTGTGCCTTCATCGGCGCTCGACTGCTCGTTGATCACAGCAACATCCGCTGTTAATGAGACATGAAGGTTAAGTGACTGAACACACAGTTCTTAATGAGGTCAGATCATTTAACACCATGAAGGAAATCTCTATTTGTGTTTATTCCAAGTTTCTCCATGTTTGATTTATTTAGGTGGCCACTCGAAGATATTTAATTATTTTTTCAAATTTTGAAGTGATGCTTACTAGCATGTCATAAAGCACAGTACTTGTGTTTTTGCATGTCAGTATAGCTCATAGACTGTATTATATTAATCGTCAACACATCCGGTTCGCCGAAGTGCTGCAAATTCGTTAGTGCAGGGGTCGGCAACCTTTCTGATATGAAGTGCCCTTTTCAAAATTTCTTGTTTATTAGTGTGCCATGTCAACATTAAATCACATCAAAATGTAATATCCAGGGAATCTGTAATTTTATTCCATAGCAACATTTGATAACATTTATTTCTCATAATCAGGACCTTGTAATTATTATTATTGTATATTATTATTATGATGATTATGGAAACATGGTTTTAGTATGCAGCGTCCTTATTTGTGGAAAATGGGCTGACAAAAATATCACTGTCAAAGAGCCTGAAGCAAAAGTTGACATGGAAAAGCCCAGCTTTAATGATGAATGGACTGATAAGCAGGTCCTGTATGCCTCATTTTCAATGAAACGATGCTATGGCAAAAATAATAATAACACAACCAGCATCATTATCAAGAATGAAGAACACGAACATAACGATTGCGTCATTCACGTGCATATTAAGTAGCCACATGTATTTGTTTTGGTATTATAATGCGTCCATATTTACCGCTCCAGCGGAGAGGATGGTTTCTTCAGCCAGCTTAAGTTTTTTTATTTTTTTTTTATTTGCTATTTGCAGAGTAGAGCTGTGTTTGCGTAAAACAGCGCGGCGGACAAGAGTGAACTGAGCAGACAGAGCAGATTGAAATATCACTTTCTACATGTTTATGCCGGTCTACACAGGTGAGTGCATTGTTAAGTATTGGCTTATAACTCACGAAGGTTTTAATGTAGCCTACTTACAGTAACAAGACTAGCGTTAGTTCATCTGCCCCAGCGGCCGTTGGTAATCCTCTTTGTGTTGTTCCCAGTCAGAGATATGAGTCAATCAAACTACCGTAAATAACAGGTCGCGCAACTGTGGACGTTGTAATTTGGCATGCGGATGAGAGAGTGCTTCAGCATTTCAACCATGATTTCAACACATCAATAACTCTCTTGCACACATATTGCCAGCGTGCCATTGGTTAAGGTGGCACGCGTGCCTAAGGTTGCCGACGCCTGCGTTAGTGCCTTAAACCTGCATTCTATCTGAATTCCTGCTGGGGGCGGCAACGTGCGGTTGCAAAAGGAGTTCAGTTTCTATAGAAGTCTATGAGAAAGTGACCCACTTCTCACTTGATTTATTACCTCAGTAAACATTTTCAAAAGGAGTTTATGGTCTCAATCGCTAGTTTTAAGTCTTCTGCAACACAGAATGATGTTCAGTTTTTTAATTATGGTCTTGTTGATTTTAAAAATCGACGATAAAGCAGGGGGTGTTTTAGGGCGTGGCTATGATGTGGTTCACGGCCTGTCTTATATGTAATATAACTATGGGACAAAAATATATTTAAAACCTAGCGAAGCTAAATCTGACCTCAAATTATGTAGGCTAGCTTTCAGCAGCAGTTGCATCCAGATCACGAGTGAAAGTGTGTAACGTAACGTAGAGCGTAAGCAGCATTGTCAACTCTCAGCTAACGTCACGGTCATATACCGCCCAACAGTCTATGGCTCCTCCCTCTCGTCTAAAATCGTCACATCTGCAACCAGGATGGCTGCGCCCCCAACGGCAAACTCGACGACTCATAGCAGATCCCCACAAACCAATGGGTGAGGTCACACATGCTCTGTCCATTCATATTTACAGTCAATGGTATAGCCTAATTGCTACTAGGAGTCGTGTGCACCCGGTCAACACTGACTGGAGGAAAGGAGGGGAGTTGTTTAACAGCCATTTTAGGTCACTAACTGTGACTTAAAACAAGTCAAGTCACTGCTTGACTGTCGTAATTTATTTTCATGTTATTGATGTTTACATTACAATACAACCAACTACGCAAATACACTCTAATTGAGCAATAAAAAAGAAAGGGTGAAAGAGAGATTGAGAGAGAGCGCGCTAGGGAGAGCAGGAAAGAACAAGTGAGAACCATGCAGAGGGAATCGAAAGTGAAACTAACTGTATTTGTGCCAATGTAATATACTTGTGTGAAAGTCTGTGGCTAAGTAATAAACAGGAGTAAACAAGTGCCCAAATGGTTCAAAGCCCAGTATGAAAGGGTGCAGAATGTTTTTTTTGTTTTTTTTAAAGTGAAGCTATCAGTGGAGAAACATTTTTAAAAAGTTGATAAAAGCAATACGTTAAAAAACTATCATTAAGAACAATCAAACCTGGAAGAGAAACAAAAAGCCACATTGAGAATAGGTTTATGTAAAGATGGTGGCTTGGTTTGGAAGGAAATGATGGTCTAGCAAAATCCCAGGTACTGTAAAGAAGATTTTTTTTTCAAGTAAATTAAATTTCACCCTGTGAATTTGTTTAGCTGATGGCTTGTGATGCTTGTTTTCTTGGCTTTTATTACATTATTACCTGATAAATACATGGTTACATTTGCTACTGCTGATGTATTGTGCAACAATGTGCGTCTGTTTAAGTATATGTTATGTTAAATACAGGTTTTAGTCTACTTGTTTCAGTATAAAACTTCACAAAAATCTTACACACAAAACAAATGTATATCTATACACAAAAGGTCTGGTTTGGCTGACCTGAAATGGCAGATATTATTTGGCCACAGAGCATGTGGCCACAATGGCAAACCAAACGACACAAGTTTTGCACATTACAGAAATAAATCAGACTTACAAGGCTGAGTTCCTGGTTTAAAAAGGTCCAGTGTGTAACGTGTTTAGTCGTTCATCAAAATCTGTGTTGCCCGTTCACAAACTTGTCCTTTTTCATGAATATTTACCACCACCATCAATTCCAAGTATTCCTATTGGCTTGAAATTTTACATTTGCATGAACTGGGGTAGACGCTCCATATTCATGCACCATCTTGAAATACGTTAGCCGTTAAGGGACATACAGGACATGCTGCTCCGCCTTTCACGTTTTCGCTGTCACATGATAAACTCACAGGTGCTACTAATGCTGCTAATGGGTATCGTAGCTTCCCGGCCCCGGCAAGTTTGAAGAAGGAAACACGGAGGACCACGCGTATTCAAAATCCAAATTTCAGGAACAGGAGTCTTCTTCTTCGCCCAGAAAAAGGAGACTGAAAAGAGCAAGAGACCGGCTTTTTGAAGCGTGAAGGCTACCGTAGCTGTAATACGTACTTTGAACTGCGTGGTGCGAGAGAGTTGATTGTGATGTATGATCTCAACGCTAGATGGGAGAAATTCCAACACAGTGGACCTTTAAGAAACTGCTGCAGTCACAACTACCCCATGTTGCTTCTGCTTTCTGGGGCCATCCGGCCAACATGCAAAAATATATATATATATATATATATCTATATCTTTGGTGGCCTTGAGAGTTCAACATACAGCAAATTAAAAAAACATGCAAATGGACACAGCATGGCGCAGCATTTTAGAAAACGCAAAGGAAATACAGAAAAGGCACTGCAAAAAGTTAACAACACAACAGAAAATGTTTCCAGGGGACACTAAAAAGGGATGCACATGGCTAGGAAACACTTTGTAGATTATGAAGATATAAAAGTCGGCAATCCGTCAGTGATGTTGGAAAATGACTTAAATGTTTTTTTTATTGTGATGGCATGATTCAGATATTATTGCAGATATTTGCTGTTAACTGTAAACTTGAAGATGTTTCTTCATCAGTTTGTGTTGAATCTATTTGCATGTGTTTTCTTAATTTGCAGTGCATTGATGGCCAGAACACTCAAAACTGTACTTATTGATCTTAGAGACTACTAATTGAGAAGACATTTATTTCTGAGTTGAGGAATGGCTTCCTGTTTTCACGTCAGTATGGTTTGAATGGTGGGCCGCAAAGTTTAAATGGTCACAGAAAAGTGTTTGTTTAGTGTGTGTATATATATATATATATAAATATATATATATATATATATTTTATTTTTTTTAAGATTTGTTTTGTGGCATTTTAGGCATTTATTAGATAGGACAGCTTTGGACATGAAAGGGGAGAGAAAGGGGGAACGACATGCAGCAAAGGGCCACAGGTCGGAATTGAACCCGCGACCACTGTGTCGAGGACTTTGCCTCTGTATATAGGCGCACACTACCAGGTGAGCTACCCAGGCGCCCATATCCAGATATATTTATAAAGATAACAGCAGTTAATAATTGAAACTAACTTTTTGCTCAGGACATAAACAAAATTATTAACTTGTTATTAGTAGACTATATCTTACCTACGGATAAAACTGACTGCTGTTTATGGAATTTTTGTATTCAAGCTACCATAAATTCCCTTAATCACATACTGTACTACATGAGAAGATGTGGGTGTATGTTTCTGTGTGTGTGAGAATCTGTTCAAGAAACAATCACATATCAAAAATAAGTCAATATTGATATTTGATCTGATTTAACAAAACTCACTGTTACGGAGTAAGACACATTTGTTTTAATGAGTACTTACATGTCTTGTTAAGTCCGTCAGATGGAGCTTCCTGTATAGGATTGGAAAGGTATAATAATGAATCCCCTTTTTTAAATTTATAAATCACTCATGGCATCTCATGCAACCAGTTTCACATGGCACAATGCCCTAAATGTCAGCTGGTTTGAAAAGGAATGGAGTCAGACAAATTATCAATTTTTGTGTCAAGGAGTAAGGCCCTTACACAATATCCTTCCCAAGTGTGTTGTGCTTCTGGTTTGGACCTCTATGATACCCACACAGCAGGAATTGATAAGATTCTAAATCTCAGAATGTATCACCATCTTAGGTTATGATTATTCAAGACTACAGTGAAATGGAAGCCGTACAAGGAACTATTCTCTTTTACAGCTTGCCCCACACTTATAACAGTCCCATCAGATTCAGGGAAGGGAATGATCCCCAGACACTGTCTGATATTTGTCTGGCAGACAGTGAGGAATAGAAAAATATCATTGCCATTTCATTCGAGGACAGGAAGTGAATGTTATAAGAAATGATGGCAGATTTAACTTGCTTCGTGACCTCCCCATGTAGGCTCTTTTAACACCTAAATGACAACATAGCCTGCTCAGGTGGGGCCTCAAAGATAAACACCTTTTTTGTACACTGACCTGCGTTGTTTCTGTTGTTGTTGTTGTTGTCTCATCGGTAGGTAAGCAAACTGTCAACTTTAACACGCCTTTATCCAAACTAATCTGATGCGCCTCTTTCCCCAAAACATTTCGCTGGTCTGTGGAAAAAAAAATACAACCACTCTCAGTAAAGAAGTCGATTTATAATATGGGTATCGAAACGTTTTAGACAAAGTAGAGGTAATTATAAGCTACGGTCTAGTTTATCAGGCCAAACTTACCCTCCTCTCTGCGGAAGCGCAACACCGCTGTGCTGCTGCCATGTTCATACTCAACTTCACAGTCGCCACCGTTAGATTTCTTACTTTGAAAGTATTTTACTAATTTGTTTTTTAGTCTCGGTACGTTGTTTTCTTCGAGCTTCACGAGCAGAGCATACGCATATGCGTCGGCCATCGTGGCTGGTCCAACACTGTCCTGCTTTACTTTCAGTTTTGTTTCTTAGGAAATGAAACGGTGACTTGTGTTTTCGACATCGTCGTCGAGTGCTGCCGTGGAGTGTTAACGCAGAATGGACCAAAGGCAGGACACAGGCATAGACTTAATATAGATGGACACAGGTACGTGCCTATTTACTGGTCAAACCGCACCCCGTCTCACTGTTTCGCTTTCTGTATTTCCTCGGTACTTTCCAGCGTGGTGGGTGAGTATAATATCTCCGCATACATGCCCTTCCGTTAGTCTTTTAAATTTGTTGAAATTAATATAGCTAAGTGTCGAAATACATGTTGGACTTAAAGTATGGTTTATGGACTTAAACCTAGCATAAACCAGTTTGTTTTGTTGTCTCGTCAACACCGCATCAACTCGCCCGCTCGCGCAGATATAAAAAAAACAAAAATGGCGGTTTATTATACGTATCTACTATCTAAACCAAAAATGTTATGTAGTATTCCAACCTCTTTGTCTATACTAGTTAGAAAAGTCTTAATAAATGTTTAAACAGTGAAACGAATACATACAGAATAGTACAGTATGTGTCTTTTGCAGCTTTAGTAGCGCGGTATTCATAAGCTGTCAAAAATTAAGAACTTACTTGATGTCAATATAATGCAAAGCAAACTAGATTTTGAAGTGCAGTGCAATGGAGAGCAACTCAAGTGAGACAACTGCAGGACATATCAGAAAACACAGTATTTGGGGCAAATGTTTTGTTTTCTCTTTCTAGTTTACACATTTAAAAAAAAAATAATAACTTGCTTGTATACTCATTGCCAAGCAGTATACCAAGCATGTTAGTGCACACTATATTCTTTTTGTAGTATTATGGCATGGGAACACATTTTGCTCATGTCTTTTTGAGACAGCTGATTGAGTATTGAGTGGGATACCCTTGTACATTGGTTACTGTCACTGTCTCCCTCTACTGGAGGGAAAGGAAAATAGCACTTATATCTGTCTTATATCTGGGTCTTGTTCAGTCATTTCCCAATTCATCAAGAGTGCTCTCCAAGAGTGTGTGGCCGCAGACCTCCACTGTGGAGTCTCCTCTCCAATTCATAGTAACATAGTTCAGACCTGATAACACTGTCAATAGCAGGGAATTAAGTTGTGTATTAAATGTTAAAATTATTATATATGTCCACAAAACTATGATACAGTTAACTGTGCGTTGGTGGGTTCCTGGTGCTGGGGCAACAGTTTACACAGCTCTGCATCAACAAATAGCCTCAGCTGAAGATGTGATTCCCAGCCGGTCTAATATAAGCTACACACTAAGTGTATAGGGGAGAGTTTTTACCTATGGAATGATACAATGCCATCGAACGATCTATGGTGTGGTGAATAATAACCAATAATCAAATAATTTACGCAGATTGACTGATAATCCTATTTTGTGCCTCACCTGCTGTTACTGTTTAAACATTTTAAAGACACTGACGATCATTTCTCTTCGGCCATAGTTATTTCTTACGTATTCACCTCAATGTATTTATTGAGCGTGTAAAGACTTTATCAGTCATTGTTTTGTGACTTTTGTCTTGATTCACTTTAAAAGTGATGTTTTCTAATGCTGTGTATCAAATATATTAAACACATACTGGTGTCATTGTAAGATTTACTCACAACGTTTTTCCATAGCTCTGTTTAGGAACCATGGACAGTAAATTTGATATTCCTCTTCGTGGACCTTCGGTCAACATTGTGAGACGATGTGGATCTGCTCTGAGTGATGTCCTTCAAAGCAAATTTGGATGTGTTGCCACCATCGATGGTGTTGATTTTGAAAGAGGTCTGAGCACTGTGCAGCAGAGAGGGCCATCCGTTGTCCCAGAGAAAAGGTTTGCTGTTACGCTACATGGAGGTGTTCAGGTGTCTGTGTGGAAGGCCGATCTCACCAATTTCCAGGCGGATGCAGTTGTGAATGCTGCTAATGACCAGCTTCATCATTATGGTGGCCTTGCTCTAGCTCTGTCCATGGCTGGGGGTCCACAAATCCAAAGAGACAGCGATGATTACATCAGCAAGTACGGTGGCTTGAAAACAGGAGATGCAATTGTCTGTGATGCTGGGTCCCTACCATGCAAGAAGATAATCCATGCTGTGGGCCCATATGTATCAAAATATCCCTTGAAGTCAGATGTTTCGGCGGCTAAACAGCTGTTGGAGAGGGCCATCATGAGCATTCTTGACAGAGTTAAGGAAAACCGTCTGCAGTCTGTTGCCATTCCAGCTATAAGCTCCGGTCTGTTCAACTACCCCCTGCCAGACTGTGCAAAAGCCATAGTGACAACGGTGAAACACTACTATGAAAGCTCTGGCTCTTCAGGACATCTTCCTAAAGAGATCTTCCTTGTGAACAATGACGAGCCTACGGTCAAAGAAATGAATAGGGCCTGCCTTCAGTTATTAACCAACCGCAGAACCAGAGGTGATGCCAAAACCTCAACACCGACTGTCCAGTTAGGAAATGTCCATCTGACACTGAAGAGGGGCAAAATTGAGGAACAGCATGTAAGAATCTGTAATGTTTTTTCATCAATTTGCTAATTACTTACCTATTTCATACAATATGGATGGCTGCTTGTGTAAAAGAAATTGTTATGCGTTTCTTTATTATTTCGAGGAATATTTACAAATAAGCTTTTACTCACATTTTGTGTCTGTTGTGGTTGCTCAAAGCATCTTCACAAATATGCACCTAGCCTTGTCCATAGTTGGATTGACATATAAAGTACTACAGAAATATATGGTGTAATATGTTTGAATGTGTGCCTCAGAGGGATTAATATAAGCTTCTGTAATATAGTCAATAGTCCCAGTATGTACATAGTACTTGTCGCAAACCGCATGTTTGCCTTCCCGTGTACTAACTATGTTTTCTCTCAGACAGATGTCATCGTAAACACTGCAT
The DNA here is from genome assembly GCF_010015445.1 of Perca fluviatilis. Taxonomy (NCBI): domain Eukaryota; kingdom Metazoa; phylum Chordata; class Actinopteri; order Perciformes; family Percidae; genus Perca; species Perca fluviatilis. The sequence goes on from NC_053123.1 coordinate 8,073,611, forward strand.
CACCACAGCGAGACTTGAACATTGGTGAAATCTCCAGAGCTTTATTGCAGAGAGCTGGTCCTGGAATGCAACAAGAAATATATAATGTCCCTCAGACTGGACATGTGATTGTCACAAACCCCTACAAGCTGCAGTGTAAACAGGTGTATCATACTTTTTGCACTGAAAAGTGGAAAGACCCAGCACAGCAAAGAGTGGCGCAGCAGGTACAGTATGAGATAACTGTTATGGGGCATTTAAGTAAAGGGATAATATATATAATATATAAAATGTGTTAATAGTCTGGTTTAAATTTTGTTTTGATTTGTCTTACTGATCAAGAGAGCACATATTCCAAGTAGCATTAAATTGCGCTCATTGCAAAACAAATATGCATTAAAAAAAAGTACAACTGAAAGCCTGAATACTGAAAATGCACACTGTTAAGAAAGTAAATATTACTGCATATAAAGTAAAGGTTTGACGAGACACCCAGTTCACGAGACAAGACAGGAGATCGAGATGAGACAAGATTTTAACACTATTTTACAGAAAACTACAATGAAGAAATAAGACTGGAAAAATAGGCCTTTTATTCAATAGAAAGTCACAAAATGAAAACCGAGCACTGAAAGGTTTTGACATAAACTCAACTGAAAAACCAACAGTTACACCGTTACTTATTCCATATGTGTGGTGGAGAGAGAGTCTCTTCACTCAGAGAACCAAAGTTACAGTATTACCAAGCATTTTCTGGCAGTAGAGACCAAATGTTTTGTACTTGAATTTGTCATTGTACAGTAGACCGAGAGAAATAAAGCTTATTTTACTATTGTTTCACATTGATAATGTTCTAAAGCACAAATAAACTACCATCAAACACTCAACAGATGATTTTTGTGAAGGAAAAGGAAGGAAGTAGGTTACTCTAGTATCGATTTATGACCATTATAGGACGAAGGGAGAAGGGGGGGCACGAGATCTCGTCACACCTCCTAATATAAAGTGTTGAATGTGTCCATTTCTCTGTCCACTGATTTAATCATTTCAGATTCTTTTCAAGTCGGTATCAGAATGCTTATGGTTGGCGGCCGCAAAACACAAGTCAATCGCCTTTCCTGCCATCGGCACCGGAGCCCTCGGGTTCGATAAAAAAGAAGTTGCCCAGATCATGTCAAATGCAGTGGCCGACTTCGCCCAAAACGCCCCACAGAAGTTTGAAGTTCACTTTGTCATATTTCCTTCTGACAACGACACATTCAAGGTTGTATTGCAACAATACAGGCATGATATTAGAATAATATTACCGTAAATGCAAGTTACAGTTATTTAGTAAATGTGAAATCTGTAATGTTTTAATTAAATAGCATTGTAATTCTATCTTGAGTAATATCTATCTGTTAGGTGGAATGTGGTTATGTTTTTACTCTAGTGTGAGACACTCCCTACACATGCTGAGAACTTGTGTGACCGGGTTGTCCTGGTCACACAAGTTCAGTTGCCAGTACTCTCTAACTTAGTAACTCAAATGCCATTAATGCTTTGTGACTGTGTCTTATACAAAATAAAAAAAATACATTTATATGTATTAATGACCTTCTCTTTGTAGGCTTTTGAGGAACAATTCAGATATCTCCAGCAAAAAGCGTCTGATCCCAACTTTACACATGGTAACACAATATTTCAGTTGTCATTTAATGTACACAAAGGTGTCTTTTGATGCAAATACTTATGGGGATGATGGTTATGGAATGCATCATACTACCTAAAGCACTGCAGTGCAGAACACTAGTTATGATTTAAGAAACTAAATCTACATTATCCTTGTAGTGACCTCCATGTCTGCATATGATTTGTCTTTATTACAGCGGTTGCTGTAGAAACCAGTAAAGCTAATCTAGGACAGCTAATGTTAAAAATGACCAGCATAGTAGGAATGCATGTTTGACCAAACCTATTGCTGAAATGATTGAATATAACAGTGATCTTAACTTGCCGCAGTGGACGTAATGATGTCTTCCCAGCCAGCATTTGAGCACAGAGATGACTTCCAAGGCGACAGAGCTCTCACTCCACAGATCAGCTTGATCGGCCCCTCTGATGAAACCACACGTGAGGCTGAGCGATGGCTCAGTGGCCTTCTCTTCCAAACCTTGGACACTGTTGCTATCCGCAACAACTTCATCCAGCACTTTGGCGAGAAAGAACATCTGCAACTGTCCCGTCTCATCAAAGGAGGAGTTTCCATTGAGGAGTCCTTTGAGAACGGTCGTGCTGGCATAACTGTAAAGGGGAATTCAACTGAAGATGTCGTAGTCGCTGGGTTGCAGGTGGAGGCCATGCTCTGCAACATCCAGAAGGAGTTTGTCACAGAGGAAGAACGTGCCATGCTTTGTGCTGTGTTGCCCGAGGATGTGTCCTTTGAAAGAAAGACAGTTGACCGCTCGAGCCCAGAGTTCTCAGAGAGATCATCCGCATTCAAAAAGCACGGGCTCCTGCGTATATTGAAGGTACAGTATATGTAAATGCAACATGCTTGATGATGTTGTGGAAAACTATAAAGCGTTGTCATTTAAGTTCATGTCACAGTTAGGTTGTTAATGTCTTCATATGGTTTCATGTGTTTGATTTAATCATGCTACACAGGCAGTTTAAAAGTGGGCATATTCTTAAATTGGAGGCGTGTTTGTACTCGTTTTAAATACTGTTAATTATAATTAGCTACAGGTGTCTTATTTTAAACCACTGTTTGACCAATGTAATATTTTATTTTTAGTTGGACAAAGTGGAGAACCCTGCACTGAACGTGCTCTTTGCCCAAAAGAAAAATCAGCTCTGCTGTTTCACGCCACAAACGATGTTTCAACGCATACCTGCGCAGTTCTGTGAGATGGTCAGCCACATTGGATTCCATGCAGAGTACGCACCACCTGATGGTATGATAATGCTTCTAGGAACAGCATTTGATAATGCAAACAAATTCTTTTAATCAGTTTAATGCTAATTTTCTAGGAGTCTTTAAATTTGAATGAGACCTGCAGATACAGAACATTGTTAGAAAAGGGAAAATAACAAAGAAAAAATACAGCTATTTTTCTTTTGTATCTTCCTCTCAATATAGAGCCAAAATATGGAGAGGGCATCTACTTTGCCGGCACAGTGGAGAAGGCCATGGAAGTGTGGAAGGGGCAAAAGGAGGAGTATCTGCACTTTGTGGAGGCCAAGGTGCTGACAGGAAACGCCACCTCTGGTAAACCAGGTCTCATTCTGCCACCTGCTGTGGGGACAGATCCACCAATCCTGTACGACAGCGTGAGCGGAGAACGTGATATCTCGGTCATATTTAGTGGTTATCAAGCTCTGCCCACATACATTATCACATGTAAGGTAGTCTGAAGAGTGGTTTCTTCACGGTTTGCTCTGGGTTTATCGTGTTGTATGGAACAAATACAAGTGTAGCAATGCTTACCCTACTAGAGGAAACTGGACAACAGGAAGATAGATTCTTCTGAAAACAAGCTGATGTGCATTCTTGATTCATGTAATTGCTATTAGAATACAATTTTTATTTTGCATTACTCCTTAAAATCATATAATGGAGGCCATTACTACAATATTAGCTTATATTTGACAAAGATGTCATTCGTTTTGATTATCTTATTTCTTTCATTACTTGTTTCTTTTTGGGTGACTAAATTAAACTTATAGCAACAATAGCATACTTTTACCACTGGATGAGTACTTTTTTTTTAGTGGCACCAAATGATACCATATATGCAAACATTGTATACAGTGATAGACATAAAACTGATTTTATTTTGTTTAGAGGACAACTAATATAACCCTTCATATAACGGGCAAACGTGAAAAGCTTTGGCTACAAGAACCTGATTGTAAAATAATTGTAAATTGTTCATAAAGCTATCAAACACAACATGGAAATTGTGATGGAGCCCATGGGGGCAGCTGGTTGTCTGATGCAGATATCAAAATTAAAGAATGTTAAACCAAAAATGAATTTATTGTATTATTTTTTGGTTTGAAGAATTTCGCAATTTCTGTTGACATCTAATTAAATCACAACTACTCCAGAGAATATGGAAACACAGTCCAGGTTTTTTTAATACTATAATATATAAATATAAAAAAAAACAGTCTTCATCAGTTGATGACTTCCACAGTTGTCATCGAGACCATTTGAGTTCACTCTTTTTTTTTTTTTATATTGGTCAAAACTGATGTCTGGTTTTCACTGTATTTTATGAGTGCTCTATAAGTAAATGCCCCTCTTTTCAAAATGAAAGCATTTGAGATACAATGGAAACCTTTTCAATCTTTAATTTCTGAACATGACTTTATAAAAAAAGCTTACATTCTGTGTCACCACAACATCAAAAAAAAAAAGACTAATAATTTGACAGCACAACAGGATTCCACACATCTCTGACAATAACACAGTCTCCAAAATTTGTCTGGATATCAGTGATTTGCTTCAGCTGTCTATATGATTTATTACTGGCAACAATGTCACTTCCTAATGATTGTCTATGAAACTTCAGCGTTTCAGTTGTATACAATGTACCCTAGAACGTTTGACACATCTTCAGCAGTCTGCCAAAAGCTAATTACATATTACTGTAATATCAACTGGCTGGACCAATCACAGAAAGACCAACACATCAACGTAGTACTACACAATGACTACTTCTGAGAATGGAAGGAATAATCTCGTGGCCTGCTAATTCTCCTACTGCGCAATATTGAAAAATACAAGAAAGCGAGCATGAAGAGCAGGGAGAACAGGTGGAGTCTGGAGTTTGCTGCTTATCTGTAAAGTGGCTTGTTTTCTCCGAAATGACAACCGGTGCAGAACGTCTCTGAATCAAGACAATCTCAGGCCTATCCACTATCCCCTAAGTGAACGCCAGCTGCAAAATGTCAACAGCCACAGGGCAAACCGAGCTAGGCTGAGTCAAATAAATATGGCACGTCTGGCCTCTAACGCTGATCATATTACTGAAATGGATAGCATTTATATCAATGTACAGTACCAGTTTACAACTCAAAAAAGTGTTTTCAGTGTGAACTTGCATTTTGAGATGCTAAATCCCTTTTTGAGGCTGAAAGGTATAGCTGCAACATCTTTTGTAAAACTGCCCAGACTGCAGGTCCTGTCTTCAACCCTTACTATAATATATTAATTACAGAACAACCCTTACAGGACCAATACATGGCTAATATACCCTGCACAGCATGGCCACCAAAACACAGGAGCGCGTATTTCTGCCAATTGGTCCCCAACTCTACTCTACACTCTGCCTCTATTTCACATAGATACCAAGTCACACGTATGAACCGCGTCTCTGCTTTCATACAAATGTAAACACACATGCGGTCACTCTGTGCATTCAGCTATCTCTGTGCCATCCACGAGCAGCGTGTGAATGATCCCGTCTCGTCTCTTCCCGCTGCTCACGGCCTTCACGCAGCAGTTGTGGTCTCCGAGTGTGAAATGCGTTTCTGTGCCGTCGTCCACAAACTCCCCCTGCAGGTGCAAATCGGGACAAAAAGAGCGGACGGAGAAAAGCAATCGTTCATTTCCATATTGTCGGCTTTGGAGCTGCTCTATACGCATATGACGTCTGTAGAACCACAGGCTGTTTGAGGCTTTCTACCCATAGGAGTCGTAATGTTTATCGTGCTAGGGTTTCTGACTTTAGGAGACAAGCATTCTCAACTGTTGATTTCCCTTGACGCCACAATTAAAAAGGAACACGCCGACTTATTGGGACTTCAGCTTATTCACCGTATCCCCCAGAGTTGGACAAGTCCATACATACCCTTCTCATCTCCGTGCGTGCTGTAACTCTGTCTGACGACCGCAGCGCTAGCTTAGCCTAGCACAGATCCTGGAGGTAACCGGTTCCAACTAGCCTACTGCTCCCAATAAGTGACAAAATAACGCCAACATGTTCCTATTTACATGTTGGGATTTGTAAAGTCACAGCGTGTACAAATAACAAGGTCACATGAGACACAGCCGTCTTCTAACCGTATACAAACTGGGGACTATATTCTCAGAAAGGCGAAGCACTGCTACTTCTGCTACTTGGGCGGAGTGATTTGCTCGCAGCACCTGAAGCCCCGTGGTGAGGAGCAGAGAGTTCGCTCAGAGTTGGAGTAATAGAGTCAACAATTACTAGATAGTAAAAGCATAGTGACCTTGTTATTTGTACACCCTGTGACTATACAAATCACAGCATGTAGACAGGAACATGTTGGCGTTATTTTGTGCTGTATCGGGCTAGTAGTTACCTCCAGGATCTGTGCTAAGCTAGGCTAGCGGTGGGGGCGTCAGACAGAGTTCCAACACGCACGGAGATGAGAGGGGTATGTATGGACTTGTCTAACTCTGGGGGTTACGGTGAATAAGCTGAAGTCCCAATAAGTCGGCGTGTTCCTTTTAAAATATGATTTTTTTAATTGAGTGGTGTGTCATTTTATTGCATAACAAATCAGTATCCATTACTGTTGCTGTACTTACTGCAGTCTCAATGTTTTGTCCATTACACCAAACATCCATGGTGTCTTTCTCTGAAATCAGAATAAGAATCAGAAAAAAGGCTTCTTGCCACACTTAAGTTACACTTAACGAGGAATTTGCTTTGGAGATTGGTGCATGCATAACAAACAAGCACATTAAACATGAATATGAAATAAACAATAAATACAGAAACAAATCTATACAAACAGCTGTTTAACATAAGAAATTAAAGAACTTAAAACAGACACTGAATCAATGAAACACACCACTGTTAGGCAATAAAAGCATGTGATGTGACTGCCAGTTAAAAGTTGCTAAACCAGTCCCAAGGAGTGCACAGCCATGTTTGAGCCATTTGTTTCTGATGCTGTTAGAATGGCGTGAGAATGTCTGAGTTGATGTGATCATCAGGTGGTGTCCCAGAACAAGAGAACAATTAGAGAGCAATGCCCTGGTTGGTATCTGTTCTGTGGATCACATGCAGGCTTTCCCTGACACATAGATCATCTAAGAATAGAAAGGATATCCAGAATATCCACCCTCTTTTGAAATACATAATAATAGTTAAAGTGTATATATGCTTACAAACTGTGGGCAATGTAAATCAAGTTATTCACATACAGTATTTATATCTGTGTAAATCTGTAAATAAAACTTGGTTGGCAGTATTTCAGTAATCTCTCTGAGAACTTTTTTTATTTAATTGGGAAACTTCCAGCTGAACTGAGTTAAAGGTCCCATGACATGGTGCTCTTTGGATGCTTTTATATAGACCTCAGTGGTCCCCTAATACTGTATCTGAAGTCTCTTTTATATAGACCTTGGTGGTCCCCCAATACTGTATCTATAGTCTCTTTTATATAGGCCTTGGTGGTCCCCTAATACTGTATCTGAAGTCTCTTTTATATAGACCTTGGTGGTCCCCCAATACTGTATCTATAGTCTCTTTTATATAGGCCTTAGTGATCCCCTAATACTGTATCTGAAGTCTCTTTCCCGAAATTCAGCCTTGGTGCAGAATTACAGCCACTAGAGCCAGTCCCACAATGAGCTTTCCTTAGGATGTGCCATTTCTGGGTCTGTAGCTATTGAGGAGGAGAGAGGGGGGGCAAGGTGGAGGGTGGGGGTGTGGCCTTGACCAACTGCCACTTTGCTCGTTTGAAAGCCATGATGTCTCTCTCTCATGGGGGGGCCAAATTCTCTGGGTGGGCAAAGCAGAGAAAGGGGAGGTAATCTTGCTCCTTATGACCTCATAAGGAGAAGATTCCAGATCGGCCCATCTGAGCTTTCATTTTCTCAAAGGCAGAGCAGGATACCCAGGGCTCAGTTTACACCTATCACCATTTCTAGTCTCTGGGGGACCATAGGCAGGCTGGGGGAACGCATATTCATGTTAAAAAAACCTCATAAAGTTTTCATGCCATGGGATCTTTAAGATAATTATTATCACAGCACTAAATCAAATCATAAAAGAGGAAATGGCCACTCCCTGAAAATCTTATTTCCTTCTTTTTCATTCTGAAAGTACAATGTTTGTAACCCTGATTGTGTATGAACGTAGACGCTTAATCCCTCTGAGGGTACCGAAAGCTACCGGTGAGTTGAAATTGCAAAGAAAAAGCATGATTTGATCTAGGATGTCCCAATCAGCTTTTTTGTACCCCGATCCTGAGCCGATTTTTTAAATATTGAATATCTGCCCATGCAGAGTCTCTATCCGATATTTACAGTAGATTTGCCTAGATAATAATTCTGCAAACTTTTTTTGTTTAAAAATAATAAAATAACCAAAAGATTCCTTCAGCTTAATACATTTAACTTAGTGCAGTTAGTATTTTTGTAAAACTTACATATAAAATAAACTTCTACTCAGAATGGTATAGAATCTCCTGATGCCCATATCGGCTCCGATCCGATCGGGACATCCCTAACTTGATCTACATCAAATGTCCCATCTAACGTTTCTATGGCACAAGTAGAAAGACTAACGGCCTCCCAGAACACCACACACAAGCAACATTAAGCTGGTTTAGTGGTTCTGATGACAACATGTTGACAAGTTATGTTATTATCAACAACAGCTAACTTGGTGACCATGATGCCACAAAGATTTATGTGTGATGCTGCTACTGCAGATCACACCGACATATTTCTGCCACTTCGGTGAATTATTTACAGTCTTTTACTGTTGAGATGTATGCATATTTATTGCCAGGGTTTTCCATATAAGGCTTAGACGCAACATCCAAGTCCTTTTGGGCATCACGTAAGTCGAATGAATGTAAAATCAATGTGAGCCTCAAAACTAACTAAGTGACTTTTCTCAGGTCTAATGACTGTAGATGGTCCCCAGTGGATTTCCTTAGCGAGTTTTGTCTTTAAGTTTTTTGAGAGGTATTTATGTATTATCAGCTCTAGCTTTTCCAACGTTTGAGATGCAGATATGGTAATAATAATGGTCAAAAATTGCATATGTTTTTTTATTGAAAAATTTCAAAAGATTTTGAGGGAGGATCCCTAAACTACAGAAGAGGATTAGGGCCACTGGTGAAAAATGTATTTGAGGTCTGACTTAATTCTCAGAATTCTGAGTTTAAAGTCAGAATTCTGACTTTATTCTCAGAATTCTGAACTCACAATACATTTTTCACCAGTGGCCCTAATCCTCTTCCGTACTAAACCCCCCCTCCAAATATGTGCACCCAAGTCTTCCATACACCTAGCTAGGAAAAACATGCGTTTATGGCACGCTAATGTACAGTACTTCTTATGTGTTGCACATGCTTCAGGTGGCATGCATCCTAATCTACTGTAAGCAGCATACTTATTAAATGGATTAACTTGCTCAGATGCCAGAGGTGGCTGAAGATGGTTTAGGGCTTAAAGCTGTTAAAGAGCTTAACCTCAGCTCCGACATAATATTAGTGGGTAGTTCTGAAGGGGCAGAAGTCACACTTTGCTAAATATCAATCTGATTTCCATCCTGATTGATTAAGTGGACAAACAAATGAACCCATAGACTATACTGTAAGGTATATCATCATAATAAGCGATGACATGACATGAATAACTAGATGTTGAGGACAGTGGGTGTATAATATACAAACACAAGTGAGGCTCTCACCCAGGACCACCCTGCAGTCAGTGCCGTCCAAGTTGAGAACCCAGGTGCTGGTGACCTTTGATCGGTTCTCCATGTACTTCTTCAAGCTCTTCCCGTTGATCTCCAAGGTGTACTCATAGGCAAACCCGCTGACTGCATCAATGTTGATGGTTGCTTTGGTCTCTGATTTGCCCACACTGAACGCCTCCTTCCCCACAAGTTTGAACATCCAGTCCCGTCTCAGTATCTCCTGCAGTGTGATGTGAAATCAAAACATTAACAGCTGACCTTGTAATGAGAAGCTGTCGTTCATAAAAGGGGTCATAATTAAATACTGCATTACTAAAGATCATGAGCCATACCTTTCCATCAACGTAGATGACCCTTTTCCCGGTGGTCGTGCCGTGTTCAAACTCTATCCTGTGGACTCCATCGCTCAGTGCCACCTCCCACACACCAGCAAGATCATTCGACATCCTAACGTTACCTTCTTCAGACCCTGCAGGAAACGGACTACAAAACAACTAACGTTACAGTTAAATGTCAAGGAAAGTACATGACTCACGTCAACCCCTGTTTACCTAGCTAGCTAACTAACGTGAGATAAGCTGACGATAGTTAGCAGATAACAAAGACGTGAAACCTAATAATACTTTTTAGTGCAGGTATAAGTGTATCTCCACCTGTAAGGTCAGACTATATTAACGTTATCTTAGTACCGTAATTGGAGCGCATTTTACAAAAATATTAACATTAGTTTACTCGTCATAGACGAAGGCTGACGATAACGTGGTAAGTTATCGCTTTTTGTTGCATTGCGACTTCCGGTGTCAGGGTTTCCCTTTCACAATTACAGCACGCAGTGTTTGAAATAAATAACTAAATACTTTTTGTGTTAAAAACAAAGAAGTTGGCTCTCGTCTCGTGTGAGGTTTTTACATTCGAAGTAATACCATTAACACTAGCAAAGCATACGTATGTGACAAATATTCAACGGAGTAATGAGTATTTTACAGAGTCCCTGGGGCCCACGCATGGATATTATGGGCCCATGGTACAAAAAATATTGATGTGGAAACCCCATGGATGTATATTTATCACATATAGGTTTTTTGTCGTACATACGACATACACATATGTCTAATGGCATACAGACAGGCTCCACATAAATATTTTCTTAAATTAAAGTTTCAACAATTTTAAGGCATATTTGCTCTTCAGCAAGACTCATGTGATAATAACAGATTTACAAAGCACTAAAACAGTTTCAAAAAGTATAATAAAAAGGATAAGGTACTGGTTTTCTGTTCACTATCAAAACAGCTGGCCTCAATAAACTACTTTATTTTGAAAAGAAAACGGAAGCATTACTGCGGCAGTCAAGCTTTATGGTATTTTTTCAGTGGCTCTGACCGCTAATGTTACCTTGTTTGGAAAACCTCAGACATGCGCTCTGGAATATCATCCTTCACTATACATCTCGATTACCTTAATGCTGCTGAAGTAAGCACTCTAGCTCACTGGTTAACAGAAATGATCAGCAGGCCACTTTATTCACAGCTAGCTAGCTAGTTAGCTACTGCAGAGCGTGTCTTAATCATAGACAGTATGGTCTTAATACATCCATGGCGTCAACAGGTAAGCTGTGACTCTGCTGTTACTATGGTAACATGATATCCGCCTACGTACAGGCTAGACCACGCCTCCTGGAGGGGGGGGGCTGCTTAAAAATGTGTGAGTGTTGTGTGTTGTAGTCTTTGGGTGGAGCCAGGGTTCAAATTTTACTTTTTCGTCCTCCAGACAAATGGCTAGTAAATGTTCAAATTTTATTAGCCACTCAATAAATTACCACTGTTTTTGGGCTGGTGAGTGATGCAAATCTTACAGCCATTTGCATATTTTAGCAGCATTTGGCTGGTGCTAATTTTGGACCCTGGTTGTAGCCAGACCATATGCTGTAGTATAAAATGGTTGTAGCAAGAAAAAGAAAACAGTCATGAAACCTGAGCCAGGGCAAAGAATTTCTAATATAGGAAGAAGTTCCACTCCCTCATTACTTCCGGCTTCTGAACTGGTTGCAGTTCCAGCAGAGGTCCATATAGGGGGCGCTAACAGGCCAGTGCAGAATGAATGGGACTCTATGGAGCTATACCCCTCAAAATCCACTTTTCTCAGGATATAATTTTTAGTCTAGTAATTTGAATGTTGCATTCCAAAGGGGAGGCTAAGAAAATACACAGTGCTGGGTGTCAGATTTTTTTAAAGTCGTTTTTTTGTTCTAAAAAGCCTTTTAAAATGTCAATGACGTCATACACATATACGGCCGGAGATACTGCTTTACGGGAAGCTCTGAGTCGCTTCCTTTGTTCTCTCGAGGCATCGACAACACAGCTAACAGGTTAGGCTCTCCCTGTTAATACATGTGCTAGAAAGAGGTTTGCTAAAGACCACGCCGAAATATTCACTCTGACATTCAGGCTCTGCTTCGGATGCCGTCAAGCGGGATCTCCGATCGTAATCAGACCTTCACTGACCAATCAGCATCCATTAGCAGAATGCTAGCGTGTTATGGGCTACAACAACTCCCCCTGTAAGAAATCAAAAGGACATAAGTACTCGTTCATTCAACTTTCGACCTATAACCCATGTTGAACTTGCAAAAACGACAATCGGGCGAAAGAGAGAAATTTAGCCGTCTAGCTCCATAGAGTCCCATTCATTTTGCACTGGACCGCGATCACCCCCAGTGGAACTCTGGTGGAACTGCAACCAAATTCGGTACAATGGGGCTGAATGATGGATGTATTAAGAGAACTGAATAGGGAGTGGAACGGCTTTTGTAGACCGGCTTTGGCCAGGGTTACCAACTGTCAACAAACAGCTGGAGTGAGATTCGGATTCTTAAAGAAGGTACAACAATTCAGGTGGAGGAAACCCAATGTCAGTTTATCATTCTACTCCACAACATTTCAGGGGTAATTAATGTCGGCCTACTTTCTATTCCGCTACATTAATCCACCATTAGGAAAAAGTAGGTCTTGTTAAGAATTTGCTTAAGCTTTACCAGCTACAGCAGTAAACTGCTACTGTACCCTAGCATTAATGCATCAGAAATAACAATCCACTAATATATTGAGTATATTACTTGAAATACTTTTAGTATTTTGACATGGCAAACGGGCTTGTGTGAATACTTGCTCCAGTACTGTCTGCCCTCGCAGGTGTTTTCATGCTAATTAGACCTCTGCTCAGGTGAAAGTTGGCAGAGCTATGTAACAAATTAGGCTACCTGATGTCACCAATCATTATGTACTAGTAAGTATTAAAAGATATAAGTTGTCCCACCCTAACAGGTTCAATGATTCAGTGACTGAATGATTTGGTGGAAAACGGCTCCATCTTCTGGCAGAAGGGCCTTGGGCCTACGATATGGAATGGCTTAAAGGACAATTCCGGCGCAAAATGAACCTAGGGGTTAATAACATATGTGTACTGTAGTGGAAGTTTCCTTTGCAGCAGGGGTAAAGGTTTGAGAGTTTAGTAACGTGAAACAAATAAGACAGTCAAAACTAAACCAAGGTAGTTTTTGTATTTTATTAAAAATATATATTTGCAAATACAGGAGCAACATGATTTCACAAAAGGCACAGCAGCCCAGTGTGGAGTCAGTCCCTCAAATGAGTGAACAGAACACTAGGCTTATATGCATCTTCAGAGTGACAGCACACACGCACTTGGCTTATTATGACGCTACAATTTTTACAGGCAGTCTGATACACATGAAGCCAATCAGGAAAAACACAAGAGACATCTCGGAGCCATCTCACCTCCTCCTCCATGTACGACTTTCACCCCCCCAGTTACATCTTAACTGGCATGGGAAAACTAGAGATAGTTTAAGGGTGAGCTTGTAGCCCCTATCTGTTCAGACAAACAGTGCTCACATTATGTTCCAGACTTTGTGAATCAGATTTCTACATGTGGAAATGAGAAAAACTCCCTTTCACCATTTGTGAGAGAATTAAAGTAGAAATAAAACATAAAAATATAAGGAATTATGCTTAAATGTAATTTTGACTCGGTACACATGTGTTATTAACCCCTAGGTTCATTTTGCGCCTGAATTGTCCTTTAATCTGAGTACTCAGAGGGAAAGATGAGTGATTTCATAATTTCATAACATCATGTAAAATCACAGGGCAGACTCCGGTACCAAACCACTGCATTACTCTTTTTTCTTTTTTTAAATGAACCTGATATGGTTTTGTAGTCAGAAGATCCTTTAAGAAGCATTCATTCTTGTCTGTTGTTCACTATTACAGGCTATAAGATCAGAGGGTCATAGAAAGAGTGGCAATGCATTTTTGACATTTTTTGTAATTGATAAAAATAGTAATATTGTATAATGATAATACAAAATAGAACACCTTGACAGACAACATAAAAAAAGCACATTTGTTAAATAGGTGACGTGAATTGTTAAATAAGAGAAAAATGTGCAGAGTATGTTTCCTGAAAACTGTACTTCCTCTATTTGCTTCTAATTATTTTGATCAGATATAAAGTTGACGTGTGAGACATTTTGAGGTCATCTCCTCTTCTCACTTTTCTTTGTTCAGAGCAAAGACTTCCAATGGGAAAACTTAATAAAAAAAATGACTGGCCAGTCTCTGAGTGCACTTAAGCCATGAGTCATCAGTATTCCCAGTTATTTCACATCATAAAACAGTTATTCAACATATTATTCCTACATCTACTCACAGACACAACTGACACTGAGTTAACAGTCTGTGTGTTTTTGCCTTTTTCTTCTTATTATTATTATTCAGTTCTTTTAATAACTTTTTCCTTTCTATTTGGCATGGCTTGTGACATGGTAAATACTAGTTTGGTGACATTTAATTTTCTTAGTGCATATGATAGCCTAAATTAATATTACACAACGTCAGCTGAATTTCGTTGTGCAACCCTGTGTTGTGCAATGACAATACAGTAACCTTGAACTATGGGAATTAGCAGTACACCAGCACACAAACAGGAACGTGGCCCGAACGTGGGCAGCATAAGAAAGCATCAGATAGAGTAACAGAAAAAAGGTTTCTAACCAATAAACTTCACAGTGAGTTGATGACCAAAACCGAAACATGATTACAATGTTTTACTTTCAACTCTTTACCTATTGCTTGGAGAGAACAGTCAAAAATCTTACCTTATACACTTGTTTCCTGCTCCTCAGTACTAAACTGTAATACACGGATAGTAGAATCAATTTAATGAATGAAATAACAAAGTGTCACACAACTTGACTGAGGAAAGACCACACGTGGTTTTGGGTTTAATGGTTTATTTTAACTCAAGTATACATTTCATTTGCTTATTTGCACTACACTATTTGTGTACTTTTGCACTATTAAGCCATTTTCTCATAAAAGCTCAATACTGTATATTAGCTAAATGGGAATTTGTAATTACACTACACATACATGTTGGGTTATATATGTTAGAAAATGCATTTTAAAAAAAACTTTAAAAAAACCAAACAGAACTATTAGAAATCGTTCAGAAGAGTGTAATGAGTTTTGCAGAAACAACAGAGAATAATAGGATAATACCATAATAATTCATATGATTAGACAATGATCATTCTAACCCCTACATGTAATTTGTTTTCCATGTATGGCAGCTGCACAAGTTCTCATGAAGACACTTTCTCCCTTTTGTTTCTTTATATCAGCCACAGAGCTCCCCACACAGGTATGCAAATGCGTTTGCACACACGCGCGCGCGCACACACACACACACACACACACACACACACACCATATCCACACGTACTACCTGCACATACAAGGTGCTGATTCCGATAAACAGATAAAGCATATCTAGAAAACAGTTGCTAGACCTTGAGCATTTTAAGATGATAGCATTGATTACAAAGAACAATGTTATACAGTATGTTTCCTGCACATGCAGTTTGTACAGACCCTAGAGATGTGGCCAAATGAAAAGCATTCATCAAAGAGACAGACAGCACTTGTTTTTGAAAACAGAAAGCTGATTTCATCACATCTTCCTGTTTGAAAGTTTGATATCTCTGATTACGATAAAAAAATGTTTCTACTAATGTCTGGAGTAGGGACAAAAAAAAAAAAAACAGGTTCACAGTGTTTCTATGAAAAGACTGCAAAATAAGAAGATGGCTCTCCAGTCACATCCGTGTCTCACAATCAAAAACACAAGAAAAATGACATTATTAAAAGACATAAAGGACTGTCTTACCAAGAAAAAACACACAAGCTTTGTACAACATACACAAACAATTTCAATAATTGCACCAGTTCTCAAAGTTACAAAGGATGGCACATGATCAAAGTATCAATAGCTGCACGTCTTTCTCATTCACTATTTTGATAGCTTCACATCTGATTTATATTTTTGAGGTTGTTTTGAGGATCTTGAGTCCAAAATTGTTATGCTCAATAATTACCCTTCAAACGAGGTGAAATCACTTAGCATCAAAAGACATTAAGGCAAGATTTTTTGTTGTTGTTGCAAATGCTCTCTGAGGCTATAGGGGACACATCTGGGTCGTGACAGGATCCTAAAGCAGACATCCTGCTGAAGTTTTGACTATACCATTTTAACTTTAGTACCATACATGTGAACCATGCACGTCCTTAGTAATATTTGTTCAGAATTTGGGGATGACATGATTTAAAGAAATATTTCGACATTTTTGGGAAATAAGCTTGTTCACTTTCTTTGCAGAGAGTTATTCGTGAATGCCTGTCTATTCAACATAAGGCTACAGCCAGCTGCCAGTAGCATAGCTAAAGACTGAAAACAGGGGGAAACAGCTAGCCTGGTTCCAAAAAATACAGAGCAAGGTTAGCTGTTAACCCCTGTTTTTTGGGGGTTTTTTACATGCTAGCAGAGGTGATTCTAGATTTAATGCTCCCTGCACTGTTGACTGATCCCTTCCTGTGAGCCACCAGGAGCTTCTTGCTGATGATCCCGTGTTTGTACAGAGCTAAGAGCAGCTGGTTACGGAACTTCTCCCCAATGAAGGCGTACAGCACTGGATTCACTGCACAGTGCATGAAGGCCAACACTTGGGTCACATTTAGCACCATTTCCACTGTATAGCGAGTTTCACATGTCTCCATTGGAAGTGTTCCGCCTCGTATGAGTGTGTCAATCAGGACAGTGATGTTATAAGGCAGCCAGCAAAGAACGAATGCTGACACCACTGCCATGATGACGCGTATGACCTTTTGCTTTTGTCGATTGCGTGCGTTGAACAGCGTCACCAAGATCCAGCCGTAGCAGACAGCCATCACCACCAGTGGCAGGAAAAAGCCCAAAATGTGGCGCATGACACGCAGGCCAACACGCCAGTGGTCACTGCTTTCACCGGTTAGGTTTTCATAGCAAATGGTTTGGCCCAGGTCTTCAGCATGCAGGCTCTCCCTTTGAATCGCCACGGGTAAGCACAGCACTCCGGCCACCAGCCACACCATACCGCACACCACTTTCACCAACAGGTGATGGGAGGTCAGGACACGTGTAGCTCTCACAATGGCAAAGTGGCGGTCAACACTGATGCACACCAGCAAGAAGACACCACTGTATACCGATGCCTCCTGGAAGCCCGACAGGAGTTTGCACAGGAAGTTGCCAAAGATCCAACCAAAGTGAGCATTGACGGCCCAGAACGGGAGGGTAAGACAGAAGAGAAGGTCTGCCATCGCCAGGTGCATCAAGTAGATATCTGTGCTGGCTCTACCTTTCTTCATAGAACACACCACATAGACAACTACACTGTTGCCCAACAGGCTGAGGACAAACACGACCATGAAGGTGATCATCAGGCCCAAGCTATTAAATCCAGGCGGAGTTACACTGCAAGGAGCAGATGGTTCATCTTCATAATAAGAAGAATTGTAAATGGAATTCCAGTAACTTACATCAAGGGTAACTCCCTCTGTTGTCAGCTGCAAAATAAAAATGAAATCATTACAGTATGTCAAGTAGCAGTAGAAGAAGCAGCATACAGTTCAGTGTTGCCATAGTTGCACAATAGAGAATAGAAAAGTACTACTACGCACTAGGTAATAATTATTAGCCTAAATCCCAGAGCAGGGTGCCATCTGACCGAAATTGACATGGTTATGTTTCTTATTCGCCCAATTTATTAGGAGTGACAGTATTTTGGTAAGGTATGGTCGCTTGTGGGGTATCTTCTCCATACAGTATCAGAATGAAACACAAGTTACCTACTTCTTAAGGGAATAGTTTGACATTTTGAGAAATACGCTCAAATCACTTTCTTGACAATAGTAAGATGTTACCTTTGACCAGAGCAACGGCTGGACATGTGTCGACCGGTCTCATCTAACTCTAAGGAAGTGAATAAAAGTACTTCCCAAAACGTAAAACCTTTCCACTTTTCATTTTAAATAAGAAATTGAAATACAATTTCCTGACCTACTGGTGTATACAATTGCTCAGTGCAGCTTTAATAGTTAAACATTTGACAAAATGTACTTATAAAACATTTAAACCCTTCAAACCAACCTCAATTGTTATTGCGAATAATTAAAATAAGTTTAATATCACCATTTAAGACTTGCATTGTAGTGTATCATAATAGCATATACTGTATTTACCATAACATTACACTAAAAGGCAAAACAAGTCTTTTTTTACAACAAAGTCTTTTTTTAAATAATAATATAAATAATTATATTTATAAATTTGATTTTGAATGACAATTCAATACCCCAACTGCAACCTGAAAATAACACAAATTCAGAAAGTTTACCTGTTTTTCCCCATCTTGTTGATTGGTTTGAACCAAATACTTAAAAACACAAACGATCAAAAGTTGTAGCTTCATCCCTCCTTTCTTGTTGCACCCAGGTTAACAAGAATAAAGATGTTTGGCAAGAAGTGTTGTCTTTACTTTCAGACCTGTTGTAACGTGTGTGGGCTGGTTGTGTTATTGCTGATTGTCTATTAGCAAATTCAAAGGAAGTAGGTAAACCATAGATTTTATCTGCCACATGACTTCTTCATGTCTTCTCTCAAAACTTAAATGTCAGTTAGATGTTGGATGTTGATAAGATGAACCTGCTGAGCAAAACTGATAACGTAACAGCAAATAACTGGCTTGAAATAACATATATTGATATGATTTGATGGTGTTTAAAATTGTTCTTTATTCTAACACCATGTAGGAAATAAAGTAATTTACCAAGTTAAAAATACCCATGTTGCTACCATAGTCACAGGGTACAACACAGCTACACCCATTTGTTGACTACAGACCTGTTCTTCCTCAGAAAAATACAAGAAAACATTGAATAAAAACATTTGGAAAATAGTATTTCTGCAGAGTACGTGATGTGTTTCAGTGTGGTTTCAGATGTAACATCGCACTGAAACAGAGAAATCTGTGATCTCAAGATCAAGGTTTGAGTTTTCCATTTCTATTATGTATTTCCTTACATCGCTGCTGCCTTTAACAGTTGATACTGTTATTCCATTGGCCTGTCAAGATAACAGTTTGTTACACAGAACCATCTGAGAAGCCATCGTTGGAAACTGTTTGGAAAAGGACAGCCACTTAAAATAATACCTGGCAGGTGATTGGATAAACCATCTGTCTATCACGCCTGTGTCACAACATGATTCTTGTTTGTAACGTTTATTGCTTCAGATATGATGACTATATACAATACAGCTTTTCAAAAACATGTCTAGAAAGATGTACGCTCTGAGGATTAACACTTTGTATTAAATGTGTGAGTAGCAGCATAAAGTAAGGGATTTAACCTCGTCTTGTACTTCACCTTCAGAATTTTGATGAATGCAGACCTTGATTCTTAAAACAGACCCAGACTCATATATTGGAACGGGCATTGGCTTGTGCTTGCATAATGTATGAAGATTATATATTTATCTAATCTTACTTTTTCTTCCTTTTAATTCATTTAAATCCTGCTGTTTTTGACCATTTGTCCAGTGGAGGGCAGCAGCAGTCTTGATCGATGTGTTCACTGCAGAACTTCTCTGGGACATACTGGAATAAGTATTTTTGGTTTTATTACAACCTTATGGGACACAACACTAAATTGCTTAAGAAAAACAGATTATATTTGAAATATTCATCAACAACTATAAACCAAACTAATAACAAAAACAAATACTAAAAAAAAAAGAAAGACCCAATTTGCTTGGTTTAAAAATACTTGAAAAAAGTATTAATTTCTTAATGTCTGTAAAAACACCCACAATGTAGAAACAAGAGTAAGGGAAAGATCAGGCCCTCTTCAAGGTTTCAGACAGATGTACTGAAGATCTAATTTTGGTGTGTGGTGTATCATAAACTTACTTGAAACAACCTATTACTTTCTTAATCAGTAACTCATTGAAAAGTAGTTGCCTAAACGCAATTCTTTACTAAATACTTAAAACCTACGAACCAATATTGATCATACATCTCTTCAGAGATGGATTTTCCACAATGTGTGATTATGAAATATTGAGTTTCATAATCACATAGACTGTGTTTACTCCACTCTGTAGGACTGACACCAACAAGCTGTGAACATTTAAGTCTCAATATATTTACAAAATTCTTCTGACAGCATCGTAAATGTCTCAACATGATCTGCATTTGGCCAGTCATGCATAGAACTAGTGTTGTAGTCTACGTGATACGAAGGTATACGCAGTATACCCACTAAGAAAGCTCCAGGATTTCCATATACCCTCTTAAAAATGCCCAACGACCAATGTAACAACATACTTTCCATTATATTTTTGATATATTTTGAATTGTCATCTGTGTTTTTCTTCTTTGCATAGGCTAAATTAAGGTATTTCCACTGTAAATTGGTCAATAAAAGTTATTTGAATGCAGGAAATGAAGTCTTTGATGCTCAAAATAACCCTGGGGGAGGACAGCCAGACACCCCACTATGATATGCCCCACTCCCTGAAAGGCAGATTCTGGCCCATATATATAAGCCAATATATTTATATACAGTACATTGTACCCAATACAATACACTACACCTCTGCATAGAATTGAGAAAAGTTCTCCAGCTGGAAAGCAGGAATGTCATCACGGGTTGTCAAGTAGGCAGTGCCCGCCACAGATGTTAGACCCAGTTCGGCTGACATCACACCACAAGGCTCCCTCCCTGGTGGTGACCCTACACCACTCTTCTACCTGCTTTCAGCGCTTATTAAAAGGAAATGTTTTTTAATATAACCCTGCCTGTCCATTTGAAGACTGCTGTCTTTTTCCATCTGTCGAACCACAGGCTGCTCTAATCAGCAAATTGTAGTCTGAAGGATTGGACAGAGGTCAAATGTCATTCCCTGTCCCTCAGCCATTCCATGTGCTCTATTTGACCGATACGTACAGTGTTTAAAAAGTTGTAAAATGACACAACCAAGAAAGCAGTTAAACCTACTTTACAAATGTACCCAGCAAGTAATCAAGCGAATTAATCTAAATTGTTACTGGAGGAAGTGACAGTAGTCCTTGGTGACAAAAATGGTTAAACCTGTGAGACACTTTCTGAAGTATTAAACCTCTAGGGTCTAAGGATGTTTTTTCCTCATGGGGCATAGTAGCTCTATAGAAATGTATTACCTCTGCAAGACGTTGACACATGGTTGTGCAAGGCACAGTGAAGACAAGGCCTCTCTTAGTTCCATCTAACCCTAGAGTTTCCAGGCATTCCTCGTCCCAAAATAACTTTATTTATAACCTTACAGTTCAGAACAACAGACCACTTTCAGTGAGCATCTGGTGACTGGATGCTACCCACAAAGAAAACGTAGTGCTGTAAGTGGAATTAAAATACACTCAGTTGCCAGTTTATTTGGTACATCTAGCTAAAACTACAGCACTACAGTACTTATAAAACAGCCCTGCATTAACACTACCTTCATTAAAATTTTCTCTTTATTTATTTTAGAGAGGTGTTGATCATTTAGGAGGATGTTGTTTGTTGTGCTATGCAATTGTCTCTAATATTTAGTCAACCTTCCCTGACATAAAAGGGGTCAGTGTTGTATTACGCAACTTTCCATTATGAAGAGTGCTCTGTCAACAGTAGTGTCTTGGCATGTTTCCATCCCTATACAGTATATCCACATATGAACCTGCTGTTCCTTGTCAGTGCTCCTTCCAGCAGCAGTATCTTCTGAAGCATACTATGGAGCCAAAGTTCTGACGACCCCTCTGGGCTAACCACGTAACTCAAAGGAATCTCAAATCTTCTCACTGGTCTTTCTGAAAAAGTGAAACATGTTCCTATAGAGTTTGCTTTCTATATTCTGAGATTAATGAATATATACTGTATATTACACCACTTGCTTTGAGAATTCAAACTGTCTAAGATTCAAACCGTTCATGGGTTTAAATTAGTTTTAAAGGTGCCCTGCCACACGTATTTCATTACTTTGTGGTGATGTCTGAAGTTCTACCATGGACTCTGTAACATTTGTTTGTGGAAAAAATGCCTTGGTTACCTTGTTTCAAGCCATTCTAGTTTGGTATAGAAAGCCTGCAGGAAGACTCAGCTCGATTTGTGCCAGTTCTCATTAATATTCAACAAGCTAAGCTGTTTGAATCTGATTGGCTAACAGCTAGCCAATGAGAGCCTGGCTGTCAGCATCCTTTACCCAGCACAACTGGGTGAGCTCATGAATAGTAATGAGCTCAGTCAACATGATGTCAGACAGACCAGCTTTTGTAATTGGCCTGATTCCTCTGCTTATTTCTTTTCAGTGGCTAGAGCTGACAGAGGAGGGCACAGTTCATTTTCACATTCACCACATAACACAAACACATCTGGACCTAACATATTTAAAAAAATACAAGAAAAAACGGTTTTGTGTGGCAGGGCACCTTTAAAAATTGACTAATTTGTTCAACTTCTTGGCTAACTACTTCAACCAATAACTTGAAGTAGCTCTAAAAAGCCAATGTATTCTACCTGCCAGCTGACAAACAGCAGTTATACTGTTATGACCCAGCTCTTATGGTGCGTTCTTTTTGTCCACCGAAGTCGTTTTACGAGTTGTTTTCCGGAGTTACGACCCGGAAGTTGCAAAAAGAACGCCCCCGATGTCGTATTTACGACTCGTCAAGTCGTCTGAACTCAGAGGACCCCGAGCTCACTTTCAAAGATGGCTACGTCGTGCATCACACGTAGTAAACATTGTGGTTATCTACAATTTTAAGCACTTTTGTCTTTGTTGTAACCAAATGAAGAAGTCGTACACATAGCGCTGTATACTGCTACCTATAGGAATGTCGCTACAGTCTTATTAGGAGTTAAATACCGCCTAATTAGTTATTTTGTAGCTTGTGCAGCTGAAATTGGCTAGAGACGCTCGGTTGCTATATGACAACAATGGCTTTAAGCCGAGTCTTGAGCAGAAAGCAGAGCAGTAGCCTAACGTTAACGTTAATCAAAACGTAATTTTCATGTATCAAACTGTGAAATATATGTGTGTAATATGTCAATAACTGGGTGAATAGAATCCTAAATGTTACTAAAAATGTTACAAAAATCCATCTTTTCTCCGACTCGTAGTATTGTGTGACAAAAAGAATGCAACAACCCGCGGTTATTCGTTTTTCGACACGGATGTGACGTCACGCTCGACCTACTAGTCGCGATTACAAGACAAAAAGAACACACCATTAGGCCACAACAAATGGAGACACACCATGATGAATTTGGAGAAGAAAAAAAATTAGATACTTTATTAAACCAAATCAAACCCAATTAGACTAAATTAAAGGAGTATTAACGTGTGGTTGTCAGTATAGTCAGTGGTGTAAGTGTTCATGAGTGATAGATGTGAAGGAGTGTGAAGTGCAGACAAAGCATGCAGATAAACTAAAGCAACATGACCAAAATAAACCAACAGATAAGAAGGGAGAGCCAGGCTTAAATAACCCAGGAACACTCAGGTGTTCCAGGTTACGCTGACGACCCACCTGCAGAGTCAATAAAGGGGCCGTCCACATGGAAACGTTTTTTTGTGCAAACGCACGTTTTGCATCGTTTGGGCCGACCGTCCAGACGAATCCTGCAAACGCACTGCCTGAAAACGCACTTTTTTGAAACCAGGTCTCAGGGTGAAAAAATCCGAAAACGGCTCTCGTTTGGCTTCGTATGGATGGTAAATACGGATCCGTATCGATGATGTCATCGCCACACCCCTCTTTTACACCCTCTCCCACGGCCGCTGACGCACACAACTGCGGTGAAGCTAAGCGAGCATGTCCCATCTCCATGGTCAAACCAGCTCACTTCATCTAAATACTCCCTGACCCTTCCCTCTGGATTCTACACAAGATATATTGCTAACGTTATGTAGCCAACGTTAAACATCGCTAAAGTAGCTGACCGCTCCAGCAGCGAAGTAACGTTAACGTTAGCTGCTAAGGCTAGCTGTTTATAAAGTGGAAGTAGACAACTTATCAACTAGCTAGCTAATCTGTTTGCTTATCAACTCCCTGAACGGATTATAGTTACTTTTACCACGGCTTATTGTAGAAAGGCTACTGCAAGAAAAACGTGTAGATTATTAAAAAGACATCATTCATGGATCATTGATGTTTGTTTGACTGCCGATGTTAGAGCTAGCGAACGTTAGCGCGCTAACGTTAGCTCGCTGCTAGCGCGCTGCAATCATGCAAAATAAAAAGCAATCCAACAGCACATTATACAATGTAAACAAAGACACGTTTTCTTGCGGCAGCCTTTATAAAATGAGCAGTGGTGAAAGTTATTATAGTCACGGATGTATTAAGAGAAAATGATAATCTAGTTAGTCATGTTATGATGGGAAGTGGAAGTGACTATGCTCTTCTTCTCCGTTTTTTTTGGTGAATTTCTGTAGCAGAAACAGCGCCGCCTATAGGCCTGGCATATGAAGTAGCGTATTGAGTAATTTACAAGTGGATTCGTTTGGACGCAACTATTCTTGAAACGAATCCAGGGAAGACTGGTAAAAAAAAGGGTACGTGTGGATGGGGCCAAAGAGACATGTGAATCACACAGCAAACCAGACACAGCAGGGGTCGTCACAAGACAGTTAGCGTCTAGCTGGTGGTGAACGTCTTTGCTAGGCAAAGCACTGCTGTATCTAAGCTCACTGATCACCGTAGCTCTATCTACCAAAGCAGATACATCTCTTTAGTCACCCCAAAAGCCCACTCCTCCTTTGGCAGCCATTCTTTTCAGTTTTCAGCTGCCAACGACTGGAATGAATAACAAAAAACCCTAAAACTTGAAACAGTTAATCTACTCGCTGCCTTTAAAGTACTGCTGTCCGGGCTCTTGTCCGACCGCTGCATGTGTTAACTCTCCTCCATCCGCATAGTGGCACATTCTTACCGGCACTGCTGTCAGATGTTTATTATTTGTTGTTAATTCTTTTTGTACATTACCATTTGCTCAAACTGTATACAGACACTATATTTGTCCTGTATTTTTCTGTATTGTATTTTGTATGTTTACTGTGTAACTCCATGTTGTCTCGCACGTGTTATGCCTCCTCTTGGCCAGGTCGTCATTGCAAATGAGAATTTGTTCTCAATCGGCTTACCTGGTTAAAAAAAAAGGTAAAATAAAAAAATAAATTCAGCAGCTAAAGAGATATTTCCATCATTAGTTAGTGAAGACCAAAAACAGAGCTAAAAAGGGAGAGTAATAATTTAGGCTACACTCAACGTTTGTCAAGTGACCAGAAACATGACCACAATGCCAATGTTACCAAGTGTCTGTCGGACGTGTAGGAGCACATAAGCTGTGCATGTGTTGTATGCACAGCTTGTTTCTGTTGCCAAAAAAGTTAAAAGAACAGTTATTTTTAAGATATATCTGTTTAGTGAACTTCACGACTAGTCCTGCTGTAGAAGAGCTAATGTTGTTGGACTTTCATGATTACAAATGCCAATAGAATTTTGATTGCTGAAGTTTTACTTTGCCTTTATTCCAGTAATCCATTTTCCTCGTGTACAGCAGCCATTTGAAAGGAAGTTGACCTGGCAGTAAAATTCTGAGTGACTTCAAATCAGTTCATCAGGGAAGGGATTTTAACTTCCTAATTAGCCAACATTGCTAACAGCTGTGCTGGATCAAGCTGCTGGTTCTAATTAGTGGCACTGACTGACATAATTATATTCATCATGTTTGAAGGTGAAGAATTTAGTGAAGAGAAGTTGTGCGTGAGTGGCGTTATTGGTGGGTTTATGCATTTAGTATTTAAGTGATATTGCCATGCCTATTTTGTTTTTTATAAAATAGTGTTTTTCTGCATTAATTGAGCATTTCTATATTAATGCTCAAATTTCTGTGTCTCGGGAGCTGCTGTGGATTCTAAAGCAGAGCAGGTGCATGTTGTCTGTTACACATGAATTTCAATTCAATTTTATTTATAGTATCAAATCATAACAAGAGTTATCTCGAGACACTTTACAGATAGAGTAGGTCTAGACCACACTCTATAATTTCCAAAGCCCCAACAATTCCAGCAATTCCCTCAAGAGCAAGCATTAGCAGTGGCTGTTGCGACAGTGGCAAGGAAAAACTCCATTTTAGGAAGAAACCTCGGCAGACCCAGACTCTTGGTAGGCGGTGTCTGACGGTGCCGGTTGGGGGTGTGATGAACAGTGGCAAATAATAGTCACATTAAAGATAATGGAACAGTGACTACAATGGTAGTTGTAGTAGTTCAGTGATAGGATGTGCCAAGCTAAAAGCTCCGATGGTGTGACAGCGCTTACAAAATCCTTTTTCCTCAAGCATCCATTCAAGGTCTTATTTCAGACTTTCCTGCTATTTTAACACCTCAATCTACAGTAACAAAAGAAAATCCAGCACACAGACCTGCCTATTTGCCTTATGAGCTGTCAGTTTAAATTGGGACCACCCAGACAACCCTCCCATCTACCCGGCCTGCTCTGTTTGCTTTTGTTTTTGTCTGCTCGATGGCTGGAGATTAGGTTGTGGACACACCACTGAGAGCTCCTGAGTTGGATGAGACAACAGTAGCCAGTGTACACTCTGGCTTGTCAGTAGAGATCTTTATTGTTGTGTCAGTGACACGTTTAGCCTGTGCTACCTGACACTTCTAATGCAGGTCAGCAGCTGTATTTTAGGAATTCAGTATTGCAATCAGGGACAAACTTCCTGTCTTTTTCTTTAGTTCCTCCTATTTTTTTATCTGGCATTGGTGCACAAGTGCAGCTAAAGAGTAGTATTACAAAAATTGTTATCGGAATCAGTTTTATAGGCCAAGTGTGCTTTTGCATACAGGGTTTTTGACTCAGGTTTTCAGCAGATTCTAGTACTTGCTTATATCAATCAAAGCTGGAAAAAAAAGACTACACATAGCACTCAAAAACTGAAAAAAAGATTGCAATTAAATAAGAATAATAAATAGAATACTATGAGTATGTGAGAGAAAAAAGTCTGTCTCAATTACTGGGCTACAAGTCTGTCTCTTTACGAAGTGTACACTATATTCTTCACTTCCAGTCTCTGGACTGGGACACAGGACTGACTCTAATAGTACTACAAAGGGAAAGGGGCCATTTACAAAGTGCCATCTTTACTTAACAAGTGCCCGTTATTGATCCATGCTGTTAAGTGTTCCTGATAGGTGGCCTATGTGAGAAAGCTGTTCCTGTCTCTGGTGGTTTTGGTGCACATTGTTCTGTAGCACTTGCCGGGGGGCGGGGAGGAGTTCAAACAGACTATGTCCTGAGTGTGCGGGGGCCTATGATTCTTCTTAAAAACTGTTTTATAGTTCATAAACTATGCTTGGCAACAGTTACGCAGCACATTTTAAGGACATTCACAAGGACAGGTCCATTTAACAAAAAAATTACCTCTGGATCGTTGAAAATATAAGAACTCTGACTCAGCACTTTATTTTAGTCACATCCGTCTTTGTCTTCTTTTCTAATGAACAGGAACCAGCGAGGAACTGTGTAACACTGGCTTTACTAGAAACCCAGCCTGCCTAGAGTGTATTACAATTGTTGTATGGCTGAGACTGTTGTATATTTTGTTTTTCTCTGCAACAATATGTCCTCTTAATAATTAGTTTACGTAAGCTGTTTCATGGAACTACAGTATATTGATTCATTCTTACCAAGGACCGTGCTTCTTACTAACTTTCTTCCTTCCTTTTATTTTAAGTGTCAAGGCCGATTTGAAAAGCATTTGTTTTGCACACGACTCATATATTCATATACAAAACAAGAGTGACCCTGCCCAGTTTTATGACAGTTTGGGGTATTTTTATATTAAAATGGCTCTGCTTCAGCGTTGTCTTCTCCGAAAAAAATGAATGCAGTTGTTATGAATCTGTTCCATTCCATTCTGTGAAAAGAAAAATGCTAAACCATGCCTCTCTCATTTATTAGGGCCCAAGCGCCGACAGCAGCGAAGGCTCTATTGAAACTGAAGGAATTCTTCCTTTCCTTTACTTTCCTTTCTTCTGGCAAATTAATTGCCTTTTTGAGGGGCTAAACATAATCAAAAACTCACTAAAATTGGCGGTTTCGTCAATTATGGTGAGAATTTACGTATTTTAAGGGTTTCGGGAATAGGAGCACAAAAATGGCTCGCTAGCGCCCCCTACAAAATTACAAAAATTGAGCCCCTGCAGTACGTTTAACGTAGATTCATGACACTTGGTACACATATGAAGCATGTCAATGCGTACAAAAAACGTCATTGTAGCCATACCCTAAACCCAACAGGAAGTCCGCCATTTTTAATTGAAAGTTCGAAATTAGTGTGATTTTGGCCATTTCCATGTCGTACTTTAACGAACTCCTCCTAGAGATTTTATCCGATCAACTTCAAACTTGGTCTGTGCCATCTTAAGACGTTAATGATGAAAAGTTATTAAAAGAAAAACTTTTCGTCATAGGGCATGGACAAGGCGGGGCGGCCATTTTGTGCGTTTCGCCATCGAAACAGGAAGTGGGTGTAACTTGAGTGTACATTGTCCAACTGGCTCGAAACTTTTCAGGATTCTTAAGACTCCAACCCTGAGGACATCTACAGTCCGATATTGGCTCATGGTCATAGCGCCCCCTAGTGGCAACAGGAAGTAGACCTAAAAGTCAAGGTACTATACTTTAACGAACTCCTCCTAGAGATTTCATCCAGTGGACTTCAAATTTGGTCTGTACCATCTCAACACCTTAAAGATGAAAAGTTATTTAAAGAAAAACTTTTCGTCAAACGGTGTGGGCGTGGCGTGGCGGCCATTTTGAGTATTTATCGATGAATGAAGAAGTTGTTATAACTTTAGTGTACATTGTCCAATTTGGCCAAAATGTCTCACGATTGACAAGACTCCAGGCCTGAGGACATTTTTAAGTAAAAATTGACTTTAGGTCATAGCGCCCCCCGCTTATCTTATCATAGGCCCCCTTTCATAACATTTGAACCGTTTAAGGTAGAGTCTAGGTATCATTGAACTCAGCAGAGAGTTCCTTCTTCATTGGTAATGGTTTGGCCTGCCCCCTATGCTTCAGCCACGCCCCCTTTCATAACTGGTGACCCATTTAACACTAGAAGTGCCGTGAGTGGTCATTTTGACCGCCACATTCCAAACTCTATAATCTCTCATGATAAATACCTAATTGCGATATTGTATTATGTATTGTGTTAGGATATCTTTAGTGTAATGTACATTTTAACGAGTTTAATTATACATTTGAGTAGTAATACGTGTTTCAATAATTCATATCATGGCATAGTAAACCGTCATTATTACATACATTCATATCCCGAAAAATATGGAAATTCATTCAACTTAACTCATTACAGCCAAATAACAATTAAAAGTATCTTATTTGAACATTTAGCTATAACCTTACCCAACCTGGCTCTGCTGTGGTGCGCATTGCTGCTCGGACCGTGCGCCGCTGCCCTTTTTTCCTCTATAAACGCCGCTCTCAGCTCCTCTGCCAGTTGCTGCATGAACTTCCTCCGGACAATTTTACTGCTGGTGCACTTCTTGGAGAGGATGTGTGCAATGATTCCAGCCAGTTCGAGAATGTATAAAGTTATATGAACATGTAAACAGCCACAGGCCATCTACGTGTACTGCGCCTTTCACAGAGCAAGCGCCCGGCGCTTGCCTTCTGATTCAGAACAGAGTCCATCCACGCCGTATTTATTGTAGTAGCCTACGTTACCGACTCTGGCTTTGCCTTCGGCCCATTGGTGATGCCCACACTTGTTACACGTTTCTCTGACAAAGACTATGGTAGTTACTAAGCAACCAAGATGCATCTTCAATCGCGCGAAAAAAAATCCGAGCGGTCAATATGACCGTGTATGGCCCGAAATAGGTAAAAGTGATTGCATTTTCTTTGCCTTTTGTGTAATGTATGTAAAAACAATTTTAAATTAAAATACAGACTATTTTAGGAAAAGTCATGCAGCAGCAGGATTGTATTTTTTCATTCAGCAAAGTTATTACACACATAAATTTCAAAACGGTCAAAATGACCGTCATGGCCGTTCTAGTGTTAAGGTAGTCTTGTGTGAAGTATCATTGAACTCAGCAGAGAGTTTCTTTTTGGTTGGTGATAGTTTGACCCACCCCCTATGCTGTAACCACGCCCCTTTTTTATAACTTACGACCCGTTTGATGTAGACCCTTGTGTGAGGTATCATTGAACTCAGCAGAGAGTTCCTTATTCATTGGGGATGGTTTGGCCTGCCCCCTATGCTTTAGCCATGCCCCTTTTTTATAACTAATGACCCGTTTGATGTACACTATTATGTAAGGTATCATTGAACTCAGCAGAGAGTTCCACTTTTATTGGTCATGGTTTGGCCCACCCACTATAGTCTAACCACGCCCCCTTTCACAGCTAATGAACTGTATGATTTAGACCCTTGTGTGAGGTATCATTGAACTCAGCAGAGATTTCCCTTTTCATTGGTGACAATTTGCAGAGTGCAGTGTAAATGCACGGTTGCAAAGAGTGGCGTCCGCCAGTAACCCCGACGCGCGCAGAGCAGCGAGGGCCCGTCCAATGCTGCTTGCAGCTTTAATTTAGATTGATATCGTAAATTTGTATTGCAAATTGTAACAATTGTGCATGAACCAACCCTGAATCAATCCTCTCTTCCTCTGGTGCCTCTTCCTTATCTTACTCTCACGTCATTGAAGTGAATGGAGAGATTGTTAATTCAGAACATTATGAACTAAACCTTGATCCGTGTCACATTATTCTCCGAGCACTCGTAACTGCTTTCTGAGTCAATTCACAGAGGTAAAGCCAGTAGATGATAGGATACGGACCACATAACAATCATGATAAGGTTGTTTCATAACACCAATAATGAGGGCTAAGTTGAGTAACGTGTTCTATTCATCCATCCATTCAAACTGTATTGGAGAAGAACAAAATTGGACAAAAAAAGGGAGTTTATGAAGGAAGCATACAGCCAGACCTAACCCTAACCTCTTCACCAGAGAGGCAGCCGATACACAAAAGATACACAGTGAAGCTTTAATGTTTGTGAAGCGTAGAACAGCTTTGTAAAAAATAAAAGGCGTCTGTATGTGAAAATGGACGATACAATGCACTGTTACCTATAGTATGTTTATCTGTTAAAGTAGACGTTAAAAGCAGTTAAAAAAGAGGGTCCATCTTCCCTTGTGAACTAGGTTCAACTTCATTGACCAACTTTGCTGACACATACAAGGAATTTTACTTACTGTGGATGTAAAAGGCAGAATCACAGTGAGTCAGCATTCTGGTTTTTAGAAAACTGTGCCGATTCTGTTTGGAATGCCTCATTTCCTTATGCCCTCTCTTGTTTTTATGTTGCCTCGACAATATCTATTTTCTAATCAGTTCTTTTTTTCCTGTTTTATCAATTATAGGAGTATTGTCATGTTGGGAGTTTTATTTTTATTTTTTTACTGTTGTAAGACAGAACTACAGCAAATTATAAGTAGTTCACATTACTATTTGCATTCTTTTCCAACCTCTATGCTATCTGTTTACTTATAATGTTCCCCTGTGGGCTCTCTAGTTGCACTATACTCATGTCAGTTTTGGGAGAGCAAAATGATAAACTGTGTGGACTGAGGATGTGGTTTTATATGTATGATGACATCAGATGGTCTTATTTTAGAATCCAAACTCGTTTTCATTCAATAGAAGGCGTGTCTATTGGTCTTCACATAAGGAGCCAGAGGCAAACCACAGCACATATATTCCCAAACCAAATCTTAATCAAGGTCAACCGCCATGCCATTTTGGATATTTTTGAGCATTCAAGTCTAGCTTAAAATAACAGGCCTGTTCTTTCACAGATATGTTATGCCAACCCACCCACTTTTGGTGTGTGTGTGTGTGTGTGTGTGTGTGTGTGTGTGTGTGTGTGTGCGTGTGTGTGTGTGTGTGTGAGAGTGTTTTTGCCTGAAACAGAAAGAAGTCTGTGTTTAAGTGGCTGAGAAAAGCTCAAGCTATCTGGCTTTCTCGGACAAAATAACATTTTTGCCAACATGTAAGCTCTCGCCTTGAGATTTTGGCCCCCAAAAGTTTTAAAGTTTTTTTTTTAAATATGGGATTTGTGAACAAGCAATCTGTTCAGGTGACACTAAGTGCAAACCCAACAGTGTTTAAAACATTGACGAACAGTCCCAATTTCATTTTTTGCGTCTTGTTATGTGACACAAGGAAACTCCATTTCACTCTTGAACGAGTTGGAATGATGAGACTGTACCCTCTGTCTTTCAAACAAGCCAATATCAGGTTCTAGGAACAATGATAAAATGGGTTTTCTTTAGCAGTTAACTCAAAGGTTACCAGAAGTATCATGTTACAGAAAAACAGCTCAACCTCCCGGGTGCCCCTACCTAAACTAATCAAAAGCAAGCAGGTTGGATTTTGTGTAAAGGGAGGAGTGTCAGTGTTTGAAAAAGGTTTGGTCTGAAAGCTATTCAGTATGTGAAGGTTAAGTTTGCAAATGCATAACTGACCCTAAGAACCACACTTAAGGCATTGCACGCAGCTGGAGATTATCATGCTAGGTGGGGGTATGTGTGGACGACTCCAATGAACTGAGTGCACATCAGTCTGACAGGTCATAAGAAATGTTAGGTCTCTCAACAAGATGAAAATATTCCATATGCCTGTGATAAAGTACATTATGTTTAACAATGATTGTGATATTGACAAAGCACCAAAGTCAGCCCACTGGCATTTAGCAACATTCCAATGTGCCAGAGGACACAGAGAAAGAAAAAGCTTGTCTGACAAAGACCAACATTCATTCAGTGACCTGGAAACTTTATTTTTCATCCAGTGGAACCAGTTTACCCCCCTCCTTCATAAAAACATATATTTACCTTTTTATAACAAGTAGACAAGTAGACACGACACAGCAGGCAGAATAAATGTGCAGGACTTACAGTGACATACTATTTACACATAGTCCTCCCCCGAAAAATACCCCCATAAATTGGCTGTAGTTAATTGGATGGGAGCAAAACAGAAATTGAGGTGAAGAAGTATAAGAGCACCAAATTCCACGTAAGGAGGCAGGTTGAGGAAGTGGATGGGTCAAACAAACAGGACTTTTGCCCAGAAGACCAAGGTTCGTGTCTTTTTTGAAAATAAAAGAAAACAGTGAGTTTTGTTTTAACTTTAGGGAACAAACGTAACATACAGAACTTAGTAACGTTCTGCGTCATATGCGTAACCGGAAGTGAATTAACAGATGTACTGATTTAAACCCAAACCACTATCTTTTTCTTAACTAAGTAGTTTTTTTGGGCCTAAACCTAACCAAAATGCGTCCGTTCCATGTTAACGTGTTTAAAACTGTGAACGCTACGTTCTTTGGATTAGACGTGAAGATGGAAAACGCTCCTGTGGGTCGTATTTCCTGCAACCGCTACGGGCGCTAGTTAATGAAATGCTCTGTGTCATATTGGTATTAGAGGGTAGAAATAAACATCCTACGTATATAATGGTATGGTTTGGAGGACTCGCTGCAAATATAGCATGTTTTCGCTATTGAATTATTATAAGCACTCAGTGAATGTTAGGTATTTGGTGACTCAACAACAGCATTTGTTTGCAACGATTGTGTGCTTCATGACTTTGCATAGAATACCTGTTTAGCAATAGGCTGTTGATGAGACATGCTTCAGTTTTCACCTCTTCATTGTTAGGGTTGTTGCTGCATGTAACACCAATATCTTTGTCCCTCTGCTTCTACAATCGCTTGAACATTGAGTACAACCCTGCAAAACAAGAGACATAACCCTGCCTCGCCCTCTCTGACATACACACACACACACACACACACACACACACACACACACACACACACACACACACACACACACACACACACACACACACTAACAAAGTCGTGTCTATGCCTAAACCTAGCCAAACCTTTACCAAAGAGTGTGCTGTCAGATCATCAATGCCGATGGGGGAATCAGTTCAGAAAATGCACCTATGATTGACCTAATGTATTTTGTAGTTTAATTTAGAGGGCGTCCAGCAAACGTAGATCCGCCACCTCATATGTTTTTGTGGCGAAAGTGCCCTAGAGGTCGTCGCTAACCATGCTAGCTAAAAGTACCTGATGCGACTATACATAATGTTACTAATATAATACCGACACAGTGTATCGTGCTCTTAACATGTTCAGCAGCACTAAAATTACTTTTTTTATGCTAATGTTATCTGTGTTTAGGGGAGTGTCTGCTTTTAACCCGTGCTGCCTGGTAACGGTTTAGGACACACACACAGAGATGTCATGAAGAGGATTTTGGAAGCAGTAGACAGATATTTGGGTTCTTCCATGGCTCTTTTGACGAATAGGCCTGAGTCTTACACTTTAAACCTTACAGCTGTTTTGTGGCTTGACTGGAAAAAAAAGTGGAAAATAAATTATTTTGGAGGCGGACACAGCTGTTGTGTATACCATAAATCTGCCACTATGTTTTTATGAACAACCACCCCCAACCCCTCTTTTGTCAGACATGAGTGAAAACTCACCACACAGATAAATAGAAGGATGGATTTATTCAAACAGTATGGACCCACTGTGTTAGTCAGCTGGTGAGACATAGTTTGCTTTAGTTGCTCAGGCATTCTGAACTCTTTGTCATCCTTCATGTTTTGGTCCTTGAGCCAAACCACTAGACCTTGGTTGGTGACGCAACATTTTAGAATTTTTCTGATGTGGTCTTTGTTCAATCCAATGCTAATCAGAGGTGTCAAGTAACGAAGTTCAAATGCTTTGTTACCTTACTTAAGTAGAAATTTTGGGTATCTATACTTTACTGTAGTGATTATTTTACAGCAGACTTTTTACTTCTACTCCTTACATTGTCACGCAATTATCTGTACTTTCTACTCCTTACATTTTAAAAATTGCCTCATTACTCCTATTTCAGTTCGGCTTGTTTTCATTGTTGTCATCGTTCAATAAAACACACACACAAAAAAAAAAAACCTATCCAGATAAATCGCGCCATCCAGATAGAGTGAATTTGATTGTGGTTGGATGAGAAGTATAACCATACACCATTCCAACATGCGATCCATCGCACCTGCACAGACCCGGTGCTAATATGGCGCCGGTGCCTTAACGACCGTTATCTACCGGAACAAATAGCAACGCGGATTTTGGTGCTTTATTTAGGTGCTACTTAAAATGCCTGCGCTTCTCTCTGATGCTCCGAAAACGGACGTTAGAGGGAACTGAAACATCGCCAAACGGGACACTAGTTAACACTACACTCGACAGCAGGTAACGTTAGCCTAGCGTTAGCTAGCAGCTGGAGTAAACACAGTTAAAATGCTGACAGCTAAACGGTGTAAAAGTGTGTCTGTATTTCACTGGAGAGGATTCTAACACCAGACTGTAGCTGCCGTTGTCTGAAAAACAGAAGAGATGTGTCACCTTTTTCAGCCCTTCTGAGTTTGCAGGTATGATTTTAATACATTTAATACAATACAAAATGTTTTTTGTGGAGGTGGGGTAGTGCACTACAGGCCCCTGTGGGGCGGGCTAAGCTTTTGTCCTTAATGGCATTTTTTCCCCCTTACATTACTTTTACTTTTATACTTTAAGTAGTTTTGAAACAATTACTTTTACACTTTTACTTGAATAAAAAGCTTGAGTTGATACTTCAATACAGAAGTCTTTTCAAACCCTAGTATCTATACTTCTACTACTTTTGACACCTCTGATGCTAATCTTTCCAAATATCAGCATATCCTTTCATCATAAAGCGGACAACATTCACACACCTTTACATTGAATTCATTCGATCACAGTAGTCATAATCTTTGAAAAGCAGTTTTTTTTAAATATATATATATACATATAATGCAGATGAGAGAAAGAAGATATACTGTGTGAATCCCTCAGAGAAATAAATGTTCTTCACACCATCAAACTAAATCTGTTGAATTGTAATTCTCAACATTAACCACATTTAGACAATAACTTTCAATAAATGACTAATTGGAAATCTAAACCCAGTTTAATATGTGCACTGGACTATGTGCCCTCATGTACAGCATAATGTTATATGAGTACAATTTAGAGGGTGATGACAAATTATATTTTGCCAATACGTTTTCAATATGCTCCCTGATAATGAGAGTTGGCTCCAAGTATGACATTTCTTTTTATTTATTTTTTTGAGAAATTACTTTCTACCAGACTCCCAGGCACCCAAGACTTTAAATATAAGCATTTTAATGTTGCATCACATCATGTCATTCTATAAAATAAATCTCCTAGAAAAGCTGAAGACCCAGATGGTTTTGACTATATCCCAACCGTTTTGACCTCACTGAATTGCCTCCAGCGTCGAACTTATAAAGCTAGTTATTGAGGAAAATGTGGCGATGCCAATTTTAAATGCTCGTTTATGATAAAGGGATTGTTAAAATCTCAAACAATGGTGAAAACAACACTGGCTCACTGTGATCCAGGGGCGACAGACTGGGGGGACTGAATACCCAGGGCCCTCATGTGAGGAGGGCCCAAAAAGATGCTAGAATGAATAGCTGTGGATGCGGGGAGGGGCGCATAGAAAATGCCTTTCTACAGGGCCCAGAATTTTGCGCTACGCCCCTGCTGTGATCTGATGTTAAGAGGAAATTTCACATGAATCACACATTTATAAAAATGCTGACTTATAACGGACTAAAGTTCATCACTGGAAAGTCCATTGTGATTTATTGTCATTGTCATTATTCATGTCACAACAGCAACATAATTCAGACAACATAATTTCTGGAGTGATAAAATTATTTCTCTGCTCAAAGGTTAAGAACTACCTATTGTGTCCTACATGTAGAGAATGAATACTGGCTTCTTGTAGAAGATTACGCTTAGAAAAAAATGTGGAAATCTGACTATTTTAACTTTCATATGCAGTTGTTTCCTGTCATGTAGTCCCTAGTAAACTGAATCTACTGTTCCCTGAGCAATGGAACATTGATCCATAGTTGGAGTAACTTGTTATTATTCTCACTTCCCACTGGATATCCGGAAGTTTATATCACAAGCTTAGCTGAAGTAATTATCTTATTCCAGCAGCCAGCATTTCTTGTCATTTCTTTGTCATTTAAGGCTGCTTATCCTATCAGCACTATCAGCGCTATGGGTTTGTGGGCAGTTTCTTCCAGTCAGAGTGTAAAATGTCTGTAATGTCTGTTTTATGTCACCCTTACACAATGGGCCCACAACAGGCTAGAGATGCTGTAAAGAACCCAAATCCTATAAACCTACAAGTCACTGTCACATTGCCCTTGCTTGTATGGTCATAAAGATTAAAGGGGTGACAGAATGATTATATAGGGTATTTTACACTGTTCCTTAAGGTCTCCTAATAGGGTATGTAACATTGGTTGGGCTGAAAATGGCCCGAATGCTATTTTATTAGGCCCTTAACTACCCTGTGAATATGGCTCTATTTGGAACAAGAGCTTTTCTTCCAAATATGGTATGCTCATTAATATTCCGAATGAGCTACGTTGATTGGTTTGAGCAAACTACATAGAAACACATGGGAGACTCTCATATTTCAGACACTGCAAAGTTATACATTGTTTATCGGGCTATTCCATTACAAAATTCACTTCTGAAACTTTTTTATGCGAGAAATCAACTATGTAAAGCTCAAATATGGGCCGCTTTACGAAAATGAATGGCTAACTGCAACTTTTGTCCGACTGTGTGTCGGAGTTCATCGCCGGTGCTGCCTGTGTTGCTGCCTCGCCGCCCGGCCTGCCTTCCTTCACAGATCCCGGCCTGCTATGAGGTACTTGGAGATGGCAGCCCACTGCACTCCATACCCGCGCAAAGTCACCGTCTCTTGGGCTAATGACAACCAAATGCCCCTGCCCTGACAGAGCTCCAGGGCTTGCAACTCCCCTCTTCCTGCTAGCTAAATGCCCGGTGTATGTGAGTGAGAGCGCGGTCAGCGAGCTTGTTACGCCAGCAATCTCTTACCACAGGTTTCAGTTAATCTTTTAATGTGTGTAATTATAATGTGTTGAGTTATTTAAACAAACGATTGGGGAAATAATCGCCGCTTGTCCGCGAGTCCCATTGATAGAGCCTGCGGCTGGATGTAGATTTGTAGCTACAAATCACGGATAGTTAGCTTCATTTTCGGCGTCATTCCGAGTATATCTACAGTTTGAATTTCGTCACGCCACGTATAGAACATCTAACTATGTCTTATAAAGTTAACAACGGCGTCCGATTTTAAATTAATGCATATTTGTGAAGAGTAGGGCTTCCGTTAGCTGCAACTGTCCCTTCAAACCTAGCTACCTGTCTAGCTACAAATCACGGATAGTTAGCTTTATTTTTGGTCGTAATTCGAGTATATTTACAGTTTGAATTTCGTCACGCCACGTATACAACATATAGCTAAATGTCTTATAAAGTTAACAATGGTGTCTGATTTCAAATTAATGAATATTTGTGAAGAGTAGGGCTTCCGTCAGCTGCAACTGTCCCTTCAATCCTAGCTACCTGTGTAGCTAGCTACAAATCACAGATAGTTAGCTTCATTGTTGGTCGTAATTCGAGTATATTTACAGTTTGAATTTCGTCAAGCCACGTATACGACATCTAGCTAAATATCTCATAAAGCTAACAACGGTGTCCGATTTCAAGTTAATGAATATTTGTGAATTTCAGAGGAATTCTAAGAGGAGGCTAGCTAGCTCTCATTGATAGAGCTACATCCAGCAGCAGGCTCTATCAATGAGACTCGCGGACGAGCAAACATTGTTTATTTCCCCAGATCGTTTGTTTAAATAACTCAACACATTTTAATTACACACATTAAAAGATTAACTGAAACCTGTGGTAAGAGATTGCTGGCGTAACAAGCTCGCTGACCGCGCTCTCACTCACATACACCGGGCATTTAGCTAGCAGGAAGAGGAGACTTGCAGGCCCTGGAGCTCTGTCAGGGCAGGGGCATTTGGTTGTCATTAGCCCAAGAGACGGTGACTTTGCACGGGTATGGCGTGCTGTGGGCTGCCAGTCGTGACGCAGCTCCAAGTACCTCACAGGCGGCGAGGCAGCTACACAGGCAGCACCGGCGCTGAACTCCGACACACAGTCGGACAAAATTTGCAATTAGCCATCCATTTTCGTAAAGCGGCCCATATTTGAGCTTTACATAGTTGATTTCAGAAGTGAATTTTGTAATGGAATAGCAGAGATCTGCGTGACCTAGCTAGATTCAGAAGACTACCTGATCTCAGGTCAGTTGTGTAGTTTATGTAAATGTTGGGGCGTGACCATTCTCTTAATACACCCATGGGCTGACAAAGGTTCCGGTTTTTGGGAGGTTGACGTCAACTTCCAGCTTTGTTGAGATTTTCATAGTAAAGGGGTGTCAATGGGATTTTGAGCTTCTATGTATGTCCTATTTACCCACCAAACTGTCGTTATTCAACTATGACAGGGTAAAATCGGTTTTGCATTCTATCACCCCTTTTTTACCCAAGATGTCTTACTAAGAACTTTGTTTTGTTTATCTCATCTGCAAACTATTTCTGCTGACAAAATTATCCTTACACAGGGTCTAGACCTACTTTTTCTTAAGCTTTCAACTACATCTACTAAGGTCAAGAATGAACTTTCTTGCTTGTATTTTCGGATTACGGATCAGCATTTTGTATTCAAGCAGCCAATGGATTCAAATCTGCACACGGTGATTTAGTAACCACTCATATCCTCCAAACGTTGGTAGCACTGTTCCCACAAGGATGATACAGTACACTTTGTATAAGCAAGTCATCTCACTATGTCAGGATCCTGCTGTGCTGACTGCCTTCGTGCCACCCTGGTGGCCATTTTGTATTTTGTGTTGTGTTTTGTGCTTGTTGCTTTTTCCCATGAGCTCTGTGGTTACCTGTCATGTGTCTTTGTCTCCGCCCATCCCCTTATGTGCTTAAGTTTGTCCTGTGAGAGTCTTGTTCGTTTGTAGTTCTAAGTTTGTAAGTTGTACATAATAAAGCATGTTTGTCTGAACTTCTGCCTGGAAGAGTCTTGCATTTGGGTCCTCCTGCTGTATCGTGACACGCTATTACAACAACAAGCGTCACTGCAAAACTGTTGCTCATAACTGTAGTCATGGCTCCCTGGCTGAGAGTAATTTGCCCATAAAGGGGGGGTATGTGTAATATCCCGACATACTAAGTCTAACTTTGACCTAGTGTGTAAACTGTGGCTTACTAAGAAGCTGTGAGACATCATGACATCACCACTCAGATATGAGAGGGCAGGGCCTGATGGAATAAACACATGTGCAGGACAAGAGCCATGCTTAAGCTACTAATCTTATATTGCTCTTCATCCAAAAGCATGTTTTGAAACTTAATAGCTCTCGTCGTTCCATCAGTTACTTGGACATGGATTTAAAAAATTAAAAGGAAAAAAGGGTAAAGCCAACCGTGGTGTGAGAAGATTGATGGATAAAAAGAGCCACACCCGACCCTGATATACCATTAAGACCATTAAGGATTTTCAAATGGACTCAAATTTGGACTTAAATTCAAATGATTCCGTTCTAAAGTGAAACTGAAGTTTAGCCTTTACTTTTTTATTTTCATGACTCCAAACACACAAATCACTCCTTCCTCCGCAGCGTCTTACTGCTGCTTTGATAGATCATCTCATTTTCCTGTCATCCAGAGGAGCGGTGCTGTACATGCTGAATCAATGGTGATCTTAGCAGTTTTACCCAGCCCATAATTCCTCTCTGTCCAACTTCACGCCAAGACTTGCCAATATGGCTGCCAACACTTTTACTCGTTTATGGCTCTTTGGCACGGTCATGCTGACATCGCCAGAGTAGCGTGTTTATAACAAAGAGGCTGAAGGGGATTCATAGTCTGAATTTAGGACAATTACTTTTATAATTTGCCAATTATTTTATGCTTAGTCCTTCAACGAGCTAATAAGATGGCATTTCTGGAAGACAGAGAACACTCTGTATAGAGATAAAACATAGGTAGAATGTTTTTTTTGACAAGACACAAGAATGGGTAGAAATGGAAAGAACTAGGGAGACAAGCTTGGGTGAGTACAAAGTTACAAAACCTCCAAACTAGATGTGAGCAACAGGAGAGCTAAGTTACACAATTACAAGGAATTATTTCACACGCAGAGATTGTGTGGGAGTCTATACTCCCATCCAGTTTGTTATAACTGGTGTAAAACATGATTTATTTTAATACCTTTTGTATGGAACTATTTCAACATTTGTAAGCAGGTGATATGTTTTTAATGAACTGCAGACAGCTGCTGCTGCTTTTGGATGTGCCGTTAAAAAGCTGAAAACAGCATGAACGAAGTGTTTTGGTGTTACAGTCATTTTCCAGAATTCAAGTTAAACATGTCACAATGACGTTTGATTTGTTGTGAGCAGTGGGGGCAGCGGGGCACAGAGGCCATCCTCAATAACCACATTTCCTGTGCCTTGAAGTGTTTCCTTTTTCTCCTTTTAAAAGACTGCCTCAAGGATGTTTACGCCAAGGCATCAAAGATTGCCCCTTTATAACTTGAAACTGTTGATTTAAGAAGATTTAGGGGAGTTGAAAACTCAATCGCCCTTGTAAGAACGTACCTAAAAGGATACGGTTCGGTTGAGGTATTGGACTTTCGCTATGCTGCTCAGCTCTCTGGCTAACATTGTGATTGTGGTTATGAGGACAGTTTAGAACTGCAATAAAACAACAGGGGGCTGTGTTTGTAAGGACTTGTTGCTTTAGATACCAGCAGGACATAAAATATGATCCAGAAAGTCCAGTTCCATGAGTTTGAGAAACACTGCACTGCAACAGTTTATAACACTCTAAGATAGGATTTTACAAGTCTGGAAAAGTTATCATGGTTGCAATTGGTTCCGCAACCAGAGATCTAAACTGTAGAAAAACAATGTTCGTCTTAGAAAGTAATCAACCAAGACGATATGTCACTGCAGCGCCCTGCTGGATGACATCACATTGAGCCAGGTTGAAGTTTTTTGCCGATCAACCTTGCATTTTTTTCCCCTGGAAGTCTGCTTTGGCACACCCGCTGCACCTCCGGACTCGCCTCATTCAAATAAATGAGGAGGCTGCGTTTTTTTCGTGCAGGGCTTAATTTCAGTTAGCAAAACGCAGCTTAGTCTTTGTTCTATGTTAAAATGCATTATAAAATTGAGTAAAGCTGATATGTGGTTAGCCAAATTGAGTGGATATCTTCCAAAGTTACCTTTTTCTAAATTATGAAATTCTGCATTTGTGTTACTAACCCTCAAATGCAGCTAGGGAACACTGTCTGGGGAAACATTAAGAGGGAATTTTGTATTAAACATTGGGGAAAAAAAACCCTACCCACACCAACTGTTTATCTCAATGTGCTCCTCCAAAATCACATAACAAACACCCATGTATTTTCCTCAGATGAGTTTCTGGAAATTCTGTTAAAATTTGCGTTGCATTTAGATGGAAAACTGGATTTAGACTGTAAATCTAAATATGGTGCTACCAGTGACTTTTAGAGCCAACCGTGTCAATATGTTAAGTTCAAACGAAGATGAAATTAAAGATTTTAATCAAGCTTCAACTTATTAACATCATGTGGTTGCAAATTGGTACAAATTCTTTGAATTTGATCGGAGAGATAACTTATATTTGCCTGCAACCCACGGAACAAAGCTTGCCTCTTAACATTAACAAACAAATGGACACAACCTGAAGCCACCTGTTTCGTTAAGAAGACAAACAAAAGCTGTTGTTTCAGGACAAAAAAAAACCCGGGACAAGATAATCATCTCTGGGTCCCGCCATCACTACACCCAGCCCCCGATACCCTCACCACCACCATCTGCTACGGGGGTAGGGCTGTCTGTTTCCATGGTAACTCCTGCAACCCCCTCCTCCCTATAAGCGCTGAGGTGTCTTTTGTGTGTCCTGCGCATGTGCAGTCTGTTACAACTGTACCCCGTCCATGCGACTGAGGGGTGCTGGTGGTGACTGCATAACAGATACAAGGGCTTTCATAACAGGATCTGCACCCATAGAGAATGTACAGTAGTGTTTCCCCACCTTCACACAGTGTAACAAAGATGGTTATCACAGATTAGATGCTTTTGGGAATTACAGCACAGGAAAGAGTTGAGTCATTGTTGGGAGCATCAGGCCCCCTCCCCCATGCAAAACATGGTAACCTTGCAAATTAAGCCCACCCACCCCCTTGCCTTATCACCCTGTCCCCCTCTAAGGACTGTCCCAGCCAGGAAGGAAGAGCAAGCAGTAAACCAGCAAAGAAGGAGCAGTAAACCAAAAACTGCACTGAAGAAAGAATTCATCCTCTTACTGAGGGATAACCCCCCCACCCCCCCTTCCCAGCACAAAGCCACTATCACTAAATGCAGATCACAACTTTAAAAAAAAACTTCAGTCCTAAGTTTGTCAATCAGCCATAATCTTTACTTCTGTGGTAGCAATCATTGAATCTGATATGATACTAGGTATCTTATATTGCTTTGAAAATTAAGCTCCTCACACATTACATTGTAATACATACGTATGTGTTTTGTTGGGGGGGGGGGTTTTTTTTGTGTGGGTATGTTTTGTTTTTTGTTTGGGGGAATGGGGGGGTGGTGGGGTTGTTGGGGCTTTGTAAAAAAAAAAATAAAATTATAGAGTGTGGTCTAGACCTACTCTATCTGTAAAGTGTCTCGAGATAACTTATGTTATGATTTGATACTATAAATAAAATTGAATTGAATTATCTGGTACAGTCAGTACATAGTATACACAGAGGACTTCTGGATAAAGAATAAATGTCAGACTTCCAAGGCCCTGGAAATTGTCCATACTGTTTTAATTCTGTTGTGACATAGGCCTTTGTGAGATCATGTTGTCCTCTATCACTGAAAACAAGTCCAGTCCTTCTGTATTTGTTAAATTGTGGGGTTAAGTTAAACTGAGCCACTGTGATCTGAGGCAGAACCGTATTAGGCACTATTTTGGAAACACAGACTCCTAACAACACACAGATGGAAAGCATTAGTCGTACTGGCAGGAAACTCAACTTCCCTCTTGTACTGTGAATTAAAATGTAACAATGTGGGCTAGGTTTACTGCTGAATTTAATTCAGAGTCCAGTGAATTATTGCTTAAAACCTTACAGGTGCGGGTAGATTTGCCACCTGAACATTACCTGTATCTTTCGGATTAATGGTCCCATTTACATGCATGATTGAGCACAGGAATGACTAAATAAGTAGCTGCAGAAGTGGAAAATTACTAATAATACAGCCAGGCTGCAAGAGAAAGGAATTCCTTTCTGGCTCACAGCGAAGACACGGCTGGTCATTTTTCTAAAGTCATCTTGGATGGTCGCCATGGTTAAACTTGTGCTAATGCCATCTAATAAAATGAGCTATGTCCTCTTTCCTGGGTGTGTTGGCAGGGAGACTGCCTCAAGAATGCAAATTGAAAGATTAAAACCAGCAAGAGCATGCAGCAAGCATTTCTGCTAACTCTAACACCCTAAAGTGACTGTCACTGAGCATTTGTGGGCTTGTGTAATTCATCTACCATGCAAAGATGGTGTTAGATATATAGATAGATAGATAGATAGATA
Source organism: Perca fluviatilis (assembly GCF_010015445.1). NCBI lineage: Eukaryota > Metazoa > Chordata > Actinopteri > Perciformes > Percidae > Perca > Perca fluviatilis. The sequence goes on from NC_053123.1 coordinate 8,118,483, forward strand.
GATAGATAGATAGATAGATACTCTATTCATCAGACAACCATAACACAACAAACACATACACATATATCTCACATACATAAAAATCACTCACAGAAATTTAAAGAGTTAAAGGTGCTAAGGTAGACTGTGTGCAATGGTTGTAGTGCAAATAGTAATTAATATAGAGAGAAAGGGAATCCCTTCAGAGAATGTGTGTAACATGGTTATTAATACAATTATCATGCATCAAGACAGCGGAGGAACCACAATGCATATTTTTTTTTCTCCACCTTCATGGCTCTGTCAAGCATTTCAGTTCCTTCTGCTGGCAAAAGAGCTGACAGCAACTGTCTTTAGAGGGACAATATGGCTTATCTAGAACTTGCACAAGGGCACAAAACCAGTTGCTGACTCTTCCATCAAAAGTTTGTGTGTGAGTGTCTTTGGCAGGAAAGCAAAAATCACAAGGGGATGATTCACAGTGGGTCAGGTTCTGAAACAAACAAGAGGGCAAAGCCCTTTCCCTTCTTAGGAAATGTTGCAACATCTTTGGAGCTGTCGCCAGAAAGGAACATTTTGTCAGTTAGTCAAAAGGTCAGAAAGACCAGCCAGTACAGGCAATTTATTTTGTGGTAACAGAGATGTAAATAGTATAGGGAATATTGAGTAAAAGCAGTAACAAACAATTAGGGTTAGACCATATCCACACCAATGTGGATGAATCATAAAATGCTATTTGTTTTTTAAACTCTTTGAAACCCACACTTTAACACCACAACAACAGAAGAATGTCTAAGTCTGCTCTGTTAGGTATCAGAGGCAGCTTTAAAGGGATTGTACCTGACATTCAGAACATTATTTATAGCGCTAACAAATATTTGCTTTGAAAAGATATAGTGGAGTGATGGCGTCCCGAGCAGAGAACGAAGTCACACTCCAGTAGCCAGTCCAGCCGCGTGTGCATGTTAGTGCATGTGGCCGTGATAAAAACATAAATATTTCACGTACAGTATAGGGAAATGGTCACTGCGAACCATGTGGAGGCGATCCCAACCGGCTGCTTATATCAGGATTATGAGTACAGTACCTTTATGCCAGATTGTATGTCATACATCAGCATTTGCACAAAGATCAGTTTCCACATCAACTCGTCAATGCTGAAGAGCTGTTTTCATTCTCTTTTGGTTTTGTCCACTTATAGCGCGAATGGAAGCTGGAGAAAAACAAATGTGTTTTGTAATAGTGTGTGCAACAATGGCTTTATTTTAACCAATTAATGCAAACTACATCAATATACAGTACATTCGTCATAAAACGTATCCTAACATGAATAGCACCACTCCCATTCCCAATGTGGCACTTCTGAGTGGACTAACCTGTTCTGAAAATGACCATGAGTCCATACACTATGCCTCAACACAAAGGATGTAGAAAAACAGCCTTGGGTTCAAGAGGCCTGTTACTGTACATTGGGAACAACATTGTCTTGTATAAATACAATGCTAACTTTGTGGTGTTTTACACTTATGTGTGTTGATAAGCGAGTGTTGATGTTCAGTCCTTAAGAATCCCAACCAGCGTCAATTTCAAGAATAACTGTATCTTAATACACATGCATAGGCCTACATACAAATATATTCTGTGTTAGCAACAAGAAAGCTAACTTCAGCTCATGGTCTGAAGGGACCACAAGGCTGGGCTGCTCAGTCTCCAGATTATCTTTCTCTGTCATTTGGACTGTGGTTTACCAGGGCTCCCCCCCCCCCTTACACCCTATGAATAAAAACATGCTCGTGGTTCACAATAGAGCTTTGCTGCTCCCCTTGAGAAGGGGGAAGGGCATTGCATTCCTCTACTGACCTCCTGTTTGCAGCAGATATTAAACAATATCTGTGCTTTTACCAGTTATCAAAAAGACGAGACGAAGTGCACCAGTTCCCGATCCATGCCGCCCATTTGCAACAAGCAATAATGGGAAAGTAGAGTAGATCTGCTTTGTCTGCGTTTTTGCTTGGAGGTGGGTAAGCAATGAAGACTGGCATTTCAGGAGATCCGGGCATAACAATGCAATCATTCAATTTGAGTGACTACCTCGGGAGACTGATGCGGACTGGATGCCTGCAATATTTAATCTGGGTAACCACACATATCTCATTAAAGTCACTTCTCTGGGGAAAGTGCTGTGTAAGCCTACTGGAAATTCAACTGCTTAAAGGAAATCTCACCTTTGATTGAGTGTTAGGGTAATGCCATACTGCAGATGGTAGATGCTGCTTTTTTTCTCTCTTTGAATAGCAAGTCCACATAGTGCTGAGTTAAGACAACTGACTATTCACTTTAGGATTCGTGACAATGCTGGTCCAGAACCCTTCAAGCATTGTGGGACATAACTCCTGGCTAAAAAAATACCATCAACACCTCTGTCTTCTATTAATAAACATTTAGATGTAGCTTCAAAGAGATGCTAAGGGGGGGGCTGAGGAAACGTGTGTGCTGCCCTTGCCAAAGAAAGTGTGACATTGGAGGAAGGGGCTTCCTGATGGCAACTACTTTCGAACATCTGTAACAGCAGGAAGCAGCCCATCATGCACTCACTACCTACCAGTTGGCTGTATGTCGTTCCACATCCCAAAAGATGCAGTGATGACAGAGCTGCTGCCTCACAGACCACACAAACCATTGTGTAACTGATGCTACCTTCACCTGCTGCTCTAAGCACTGTGGGCAGATCATGCAGATAACACATTTTGCAGGTCATAACATGAAGCACCATTTATGTACAACTTTTATGTTGTAACAACACCAATAAATTCGTGTTGGTAACAATTACAATACTTCATGTTTTTACACGTTGTGTAGCCTATTTCAAGTAGGAAGCACAGTGTCTTTGAATTGAAACAACGTTATATTTTTTACACTAGCTAAATATCCTGTATTAGGCTACTTTTTTGAGGTCTTCTAGTGTCACAGATTGCAGAGTTATGTTCTCCGTCTCTGAGTCCAGGGTAAAGTTCTGGGCGAAAGACGAAGCAAGGATTGCATCAGGAATGCTGGCAGTTGATCGTTTTCCTCCACTCTGCGCAGACAGGGGGTGGGGTGCCCGGTTGAAAGTGGGAGGAGAAGAAAAAAAAAAGGGGGGGGATTTGGGAATATTCTTTGTCCTCACCCCGCAGTAGGCTACGGCACACAACTGGAGGAAGACGCAGGCTCCCCACAGGAAAGAAGAAGTAAAAAAAAACTGGATGGCTTGATATTATAACGGGAGGGCTTTATTTTAATAAAGGGAAAACAAGCTCTTGAAATAAGCGACAACTTCGAGGAGCCGTCGGGCGAAAGCAGAGAACCCCAAATCACAACTGAAGGTAAGATAACACGCAGACGTTACAGCACCTAGCGTTAGGTAGCGGTTTAGCTTTTGCTAACAATAGTGCGTTGGCTAAAGTTATATCTTTTAAGTTTAGCGCCGGGAGAACCGTGAGTTGCTTTTAAGGTTTCTGGCGTGATTTCGGCGTTTTAATAACCCGTGTCCACAAAGCCAGGGTCGGTAAATGTATTGTTTTAACACCAACTTAACGTTTAGTTCACGCGGACAGGCTGGCTGGACGCAGCGCCAATTAAATCATCCAAATTGGTTGCATTATGCGGAATACTTTGTGATTTCTGATAAATTGGCGCAGCATTTGTTGTCATTAGCACCACTTGCCGTGTAATTCTGCTGGTATGCAGAACATTTGGCAAATTTTATTGGGCATGACTATATCTACTGGATTTGGTGATGGAGGAACGCGCAGGGACCATGTCTCTCCCACCCCCGTGCCCCCCACCGTCTACAAAATGTTATGGAGAATAGCCATGTTTTTTTTTTTTTTTTAGCTTAAAGCACTAGGCTACTTTAGTCACTAGCTAGTTGACTTTGTCCAAACAATGTGGCGCAGCTGTGTACACCGTTAGCTTAATTATCCATCGATTTGTGGCTGTGCTGTGTGGAAGCATGTGGAGCGGCGCGGTGACGTTGTCCAGATAGCCACGCGGAGGATTTTCTTTTTTTAATGCTCCGTGCAAATTGGATGAATTTTAGTTTACTATTTGATATTAGTGTTCAAATACACTGCTTTATCAGGCCTACTCCTAATTTTCTCTGTTTTCATTTATTTTTTATTTCAAATGCAGACTCAAGAACTTGTGTAACGTTACCAGTAACGAGGTTTTATGGTATTATGGCTCCTGGTGATACGAAGGGCGGATTGGTGTATTCTTCCTTAGTCCAGTGGAAGTCACTCCCTTAGTTTGACACACATGCCGGTCATTTTTATGGGGGGTTTTCCCCCGTAAGCTCGGGGCCTCTTAGCTTTAGGGCTTTGGGATAAGGGAGGGATAACCATAACTAGCCTCCCAGATGTGAGAGCCACAATAGCCCCTCTGTTCTGCAGGGCTTGGGCAGTGTTGAGGCAGCGGCATTATTTTGGTCCTTACTTGGAAACCGACTGATTTCTTTGAAGTGCCACAGATAGGCTGAGGCTGCCTCAGGAGATGGACCATGAAATTGACATAGACTGAAGTAAGAGAGTAAAAAGATTTAAACATAATTGATTGGCATGTTTTTTGTGGGCTAGCCTATATCTCATAGACTCTAGACACAGACTAGCATCTTTTTGGAGAAACACAAGCTTCAAGATATCCCCATTAGCTCTTAAAAATTAATTTTTAAATCGGTTTTACACAGTAATTTAGAGTGGGACTGATACATTCACAAGGCTGTGACATATGTATAGGCCTATAATTGTCTAGTAAGTGACAATACAGTAAATAGTTTTGAGGTAGTAAAAATTTCAGTCCTCATCAAAATATATCAACAATGTTAGTTTGTGTGAAAGATAATAAGCCAATACATTTTGATCAGATTTTAAACTAACCGTACCTGTATCATCTGTGGCCACTATAGTTATATTAAGTTTATACTAAGTTATCTTAGGTGTCTGGTGTGGCTAAGTGGATGTTTCGAGACCAAACACAGTATACACACCCTCACAAATCCTGCTGCTTACTTGAGTCAGCCAGTGATGAAATGTGATCGTAGCCAAGTGCATGATCTATCACTTTCATCACTGTACACAAATGCTGTTGCAGTTCCTCTGACGCACATACACATAACCGATCCAAGGTGCGTGCCAACCTTAACAACACTAGACAATGGAAATGACAACAGTTACAATATTTTAGTTAAGAGTTACAGGCTTCAGCTTTAAGTTTAGATTGAATGTTAGATTAGCTGTCTCTGTGTGTTTTTTATTTATTTTTTTTAAAGCAAGGCAGCACTACAGAAAGTCAAAAGGATTATTTTTATTATAACAACGGTAGCCTTTGTGAGCAATAAGCAAACATTGTAAAAGCAGTGAGTAAACGACTATGTATGGGACATTTGTGGAGAAACGTGCAGGAATTAGTTTCACAGCATACTGACATTACTGATGAAGACAGCAGAGCCCTGATGCACAACTCTCTTATTAAGGGTCTCTACTGGAGCATTTGGGGGGTGATGTATCATCTGTAAGGGCTTTCAGTGCTAGTTCATTGGATTGTTTGACAGTACATGGTCTCTTATCCCCCTCATTTGATGTTTTTCAGTCGATGCATTTCTTTAATCAAAACTGCGAATTGACAAATTAAAAGTTCATTGCAGATTTGAGATGTACACATTCTGATCGATGAGTGCCTTGTGGACTAGCCAGAGCCTCCTCCGCAGCGATGTGGAGGAAGGTCTGGCAATACGAGACTTGACATCACAGAAGTGCACACAATTACGTGGTAGTGTAGATCTAACGGTATCGTTGGTATACTTAATTCTAATTTTCTAAAATGAAAAGGAACGAGGTAAATATGACTTTGCTGCCTAATGCCGGCTACACGTTTCCCCTTTGCTAGGTAACGACCGCTGTTATCTCATTGGTTGTGCTTTCGAAAGGTCAGCAGCAACTAGGTCAAAGTTAAAATAATTTAAACTTTGAGCGCAAAGCAGCAAATCTGAGAAGTGCACGACGCCAGGGGTACTGCAGTGCATAATTGGGCGGCACCGCTCTCCCCACTAGGAAATCAATGGAACGGCCAGCACAAAGCGGTTTTGCCACCTTTCATGTGTAGGCAGCTTATGTCCTGGGAGTGACTGAAGAACCGGTACTATGGAGGCCAACACTGGGCTTTGTATGTTTTTAGATTGCTGATTGATGAGGTGAAGCTTAAAAGCAGGTTTTGTAACTATGAAATATATGAAATATTTGTTTGACTCCCTATTGCATTAACAATTCATTTAGAGTTGCAGCAAGCAAGATTGTTAAAGCAGCTGCCCTTGAAACTGAGGAAACACTAAAACTTAAATTTAAACACTACAACAGCCGTCTAACAAGTATAGGTATTTGCTGTCGCTATGTGGTTAATAATTTGGTTTCCATAATGCATTATGGATGAGGTGAAAACATGTTCTTAAACCTGCAGATGTTCAGAGTTGTCATTGGAATGTTCTTGGACTTTTATGGCGCTTTTCCATTACATGGTACCTGCTCGACTAGACTCTACTCGCCTCGACACGCTGTGCGTCCGTTTTCCACTGCAGATTTTAGTACCGCCTCAGCGTGGCTGGTCGTCATAGCGACTGCCGTAGCTTAGTAGCGTTGCTTTGATGGCTTTTCCCCAACTCATTTCCTTGTTCTCCGTCTCCGTAAACAACATATCAAAGAGATAGTTAACGTTTACTGCTCCAGAATTCCCACCGTGGTCAGAAAGAACAGGGGAGACACTTTGTTTCTCTCACATATATATGACTCTAGAGTCGCTACTCGCTGCGGAGATAATCGCAGTCACTCTCTCACTTCTCCCTCGCTCACCAGCTCCCCACACTCGCACATCACACATGCACACACCAGCGCACAAGTACAAACATCAGACCACTTGTAGGCTACGGAGAAAGCTCTGCGTGGAGCCTCCGGCAGCAAAAAACCACCGCTGGCTAAACTATTTAAAAATGCCGTCTCTCGCTAGCAATGCAGTGATCAGTGACGATTCTTTCCGACCAGTCAGCAGCCTGCAGGTTTTCACGTCACCTTCTCGGCTCGCCTCAGCTCGCTTGGAACCTCGACTGAGGTGGTACTAAAAAAAGTATGTTAGCAGGTACCAGGTACTTTTTTTCGTAATGGAAAACCAAAAAAGTCGAGTCGAGCAGGTACCATGTAATGGAAAAGCGCCATTAGTTCACCATCATTGACAGTTTGTGATCAAATTGGTTATCCCATTTGCATCTTTTATTCAGATTCAGCTACTTCCTTTACGAAGATTGTCACTTTGCATTTTGGCTTACAACGAAATTTAGAATTTCAACAATAACTAAACATTGGATTTAGATTTGAGTGGACAAACTGTGTCATTGCGTAGTTTTTCCATAGCTTTGTGTCTCTATAGAGACAGTGTTGTTACTTTAGGTTTAGGATCCCTGTCCTTTCTTGAGGCACTGACCAGGCAGGAATATTAGAGAGATTAAAAGATGCTACCACACGACTCACTGTTAGAAAATATATTGTCAAGAACACTAATGTTACGGCCCATCATGTGCTGCCGAGCTACTTCATACTTGCTTAATCTTGTGGTAATCTGAGTTCAGCCGCTGCAGAGTTTTAATAGAGGGACAATGCAAATTCCAAGATTTGTGATTTCGCACACATAGGATATTCTTTAACCGCAGCAGCAAAAACATTCTAAACAGGCCTGAAAGCCTGTCATCATTGGTCTATTATGACATGCACCTTGTTGATCTAAAAGACAATTCAATATGTAAAAGTAGTGAAAGTCTTAAAATGAGAGCTGGAATGATATAAATCTACAAAATCACAACCACACTGTAGCTTCTTTACTTGGCTCAAGCCTGGTAGTTTATGGTAGTGTGTAATTACTCAGCAGAAGTTATGAGGTTGGTCACAGATGGTGTGAAACCACAGAAGCTCTTCATTGCCTCTTTTGTTTTTTCTTTTCGGCCCTGTTTTGACAATCTTTAGAGCAGCCTAAAGTCTTTATACATTTTTGCTTAGAATACTAAGCTATTAAAATAATTGTTGGCATGATTTTATAAATCATGTTTTAATGTTACACATGGGCTACTTGTGGCACAGTGACTCCTTTTTTAGGGTTAACTATCTGTGTGTGGCTACCTTAGTGACCACCTTACCTTTATGCCAGTAAACATATCAGTGGGGATTTATATTTGCTAATATGTTAGAATTAGAGATGTTCCGATACCGATATCGGCTCCGATCCTGCCTGAAACACTGGTATTGGTATCGGGAAGTACTGGAGTTTATGCACCGATCTGATGCCACGTAATGAAGCCCTAAAGAAAATCTACGTTAAAGTAGTTTGTTCTTTTTCTGTCAAACTGGATAATAAACTCGGTATCGGGTGATACGCAAGTTCAGGTATCTGAATCGGCATCGGGAGGCAATCTCTAGTTAGAATTATGTTAAGACACTTTCATTTTTGAAAAATTGACAATTTGGAGGCCCTCCCTGCAGTAACTCTGAGGAACCCCTCGGGATCTCTGCTTTGGAGTATTAAACCATGACTAGACATTTCACACATTTGGTTCCAACTTGAATGTTTTGTCTCTGAACACTACAGCTCATAGCGGCTTTAATGTTTAGTGCGATATGCCTCAAGCACCACTCGGCTAAAAGGATTTCACTTGATTCTTTAGTTAGCCGTCTGGTTGTTGTTGTTGTTGTTCTTGCATGATTTGGTAATAGCATCAGGATCATTGCCTGAGCATGCCCTTTGTGACGGCAGTGGTGGTTGATCTGTGACACAATAGCTCCATCTTGTGGCTCCCTGGTGCAAGAACACGGGGAGTCAATATGAGCAATGGTGAAATGTGATGTACCAAAATTATTAACTCAGTTAATTTAGGTCGATCATTGGGTTTTAATGAAAAATGTTGCATATATTTAAATTTGAAGTCATTCAAATATCTTATGTCTGTATCATTCTTGATGTTTGCTAACAATCATATCTGTTAAATGCTGTCCTTCATATGGCTTATATGGCATATTGATTTGTTATGAATATTGATTTGTAGTTGAGACCACTCTGCAGTGACTGCTAAATATTACCTTCCACATGCTCTTTTACTGTCATTGAGCACTTTCTTGGTAAATGCATTTAAAAGTGACATCTGAATAATCATCTTGGCATCTCCCCGCCCCCCCCCCCCCCCCTCCTTTTTCTGCACAGGTTTGAGAGCCTCCCTTCTACTGCTGAGGCAAAATGAGCTGGAGTTTCCTCACGCGCCTGTTGGACGAGATTTCCAACCACTCAACCTTCGTGGGCAAAATCTGGCTCACCCTCCTCATCGTCTTTCGCATCGTGCTGACTGCCGTCGGGGGCGAGTCAATCTACTACGATGAACAGAGTAAATTTGTGTGTAACACGCAGCAACCCGGTTGCGAGAACGTGTGCTACGATGCGTTTGCGCCGCTGTCACACATTCGCTTCTGGGTGTTTCAGGTGATCATGATCACCACCCCCACCATCATGTACCTTGGCTTTGCTATGCACAAGATTGCCCGCATGGAGGACGATGACTACCGGCCGCGGGGCCGGAAGAGGATGCCGATAGTGAGCCGCGGTGCCAACCGGGACTACGAGGAAGCGGAGGATAACGGGGAGGAGGACCCCATGATCCTGGAGGAGATTGAGCCGGAAAAGGAAAAGGAAGTCGCGGAGAAGCCCAGCAAAAGCACGACGGGCGCCGCCGCATCAAGCGCGACGGCCTGATGAAGGTCTACGTGTTTCAGCTGCTGTCGCGTGCCATCTTTGAGGCCTCGTTCCTGTTTGGACAGTACGTCCTTTATGGGCTGGAGGTGGTCCCGTCGTACGTATGCACGCGCTCCCCTTGCCCGCACACGGTGGATTGCTTCGTCTCGCGCCCCACAGAGAAAACCATCTTCCTGCTCATTATGTACGCCGTCAGCGCCCTGTGTCTGCTCTTCACCATGTTGGAGATCCTTCACCTCGGCATCAGCGGTATCCGAGACTGCTTTTGCGCACCGCGGCCTCAGCCGCCCACCCCCCGTCACCCGGCTCTGTCCAGCCAGAGGTCCTCCATCTGCCGCCAGCCATCTGCGCCTCCAGGCTACCACACGGCTCTGAAGAAGGACCCGTCGGGGAAAATGGGCTTCAGGGACAACCTGGGAGACTCGGGCCGCGAGTCGTTTGGCGACGAGGCTTCGTCGCGGGAGCTGGAGAGGCTGCGACGACACCTGAAACTGGCTCAGCAGCATCTGGACCTGGCTTACCAAAATGAGGAGAGCAGCCCGTCGCGCAGCAGCAGCCCAGAGTCCAACGGAACCGCGGTTGAGCAGAATAGATTAAACTTTGCCCAGGAGAAGCAGAGCAGTACATGTGAGAAAGGTGAGGCCTCAAACCTTTTCATCCTCTTCATAAGTTTGTTCTTTTTTATTTTTTATCGTTTTTATTTTGTATCGATCAATACGAAATGCTTTACTGACACTATCTCTCTGTTTACAGGTCTTCGTGCGTAGGTTCTCATAAGACCAGCTGACACAAGACTAAAATTTACATCGGTGACATAAGGGAATCCAAGTGTGTGTGTTTGTGTGTGTGTGACATGACCTTGCTTGAGGTGGATGAAGTCAGCCCAAGCCTTCCTGCATTACGGCCAGTTGTGGTGGGACAAAGAGGAGAGCGGTCGTCTCAACCAGCAATACTTGAGACGCCTGTCTGAAGATCCAAAGTGCTTACAAACTACCGTTGTGCGGCAAGAACGGTTAAGCTTATCATGTACTTCTCCCTCAGGGCAGCTAATAACTGTAATTTTTTTTTTTTTCTTTCCATGTGTGTGTGTATATATATATTTTTTTATTACGGGAGAATTTGTCCTCTTTTGGAAGTTCACAGTGAATACATCTCAAGTTTGCCTTAGATCTAAACTCTGTTTTATGGCATTTTGTAAAGGTATGGCCAAGCCAGTTGTAGTGCAAAGAACATGTTTACACCGTAGAAAATTACTTTTGTGAGGAAGTGGATCTCAGGAGTGAGATGCAAAACAAAGGTTAATGGACAAGGCACCACTCAAAACGGTACTGGAGTTATTGTCATGCTGATGAAGACATTTTGAGTTAATTTTCATACAAAGGTTTCTCTCAAGTGTGTCACTATTTGTTTTGTTTTTTATAAATGGTTTTTGACAATGTTGGCACTGCACCGGTCAACATTCCCAAGCCTGGTGCTTCGATGGTAACTGGAACACACTTGGGGTGCCTCTGTCCAAAGGAATAAACAAACCTGGGTAATGCTTGAAAAACATAACTTTTGATATTGTCTTGTATCGTTTAAACATGTATTTGATACTGCTCTTTATTTTTGTATTAGTGAGTATTGTTGTACTGAAAAGAGGCTACTGTCACTGTGGCAGACATGATTTAATTTTAAAACCACATTCTCGGTCTGCTGTCTTAGTTCCCTGATGCCTGTCCGTGGACGTGCATTCTTTTAGTTCAACTGTTTTCGGTTTCTTTTTTCAGTAAGTTTCAACAAAAAAAAATCAATAACCTGCAACTTAGTATTTACACATCGTCTCAGACCAGCAAACATTCCCTTTTTCCGTACAGATCTGGATTTAATTGTATCGTTTGCTAAAATAAGGGAAAATACTGTTTGTGTTCCATGTCGTGATTTTTTTTTTTGTTGGGATTATCGATGTTCCAGAATCTCATTGAGGGTTGTAAAACAACATAATCATTTCAATGTAAATTCAATGCCTTGAACGCGCTGTGCGATGCCATCTTTTGTATGCTGAATCATACCCACAGTGCCACATTAGTGCCAACTCAAATATTGTCATCTCAAGTTCTTTTTGGAACAATGCTTTTTGTACTTTTTATACTTTTTGTATTGATAGTTATTTGTGGTTAGTTTTTAAAATAAATTTTCCAACAAAAACACTGGGGTTTGAGTCTGGTTTTATTACTTATTATTATTATTATTATTATTATTATTATTATTATTATAAATTCAACCTAAATGCTAAAGTTGAGTTTGCAATTCAGCCACCATTAACACTTGCTGAGGGACTTATTCAGAAGCTGCACTTTGATTAGAAATTAGCAGAAAATAGTTACTCCTACAAAAAAACAATCCATCCATTGCAGTGTCAATTTGTCAAATGTAATATCTTACATTAAACTGCAGTCCAATACATTGGTTTTATTACTTATTTTGTCAGATAATCAATATATTCTTGGCATCAAACAAACTGAAGCATATGTCAAAATTCTTTAAATGTAATGACATGTTTCCTTTATAGGGTGGTTAAAGTTTTTAAGTTTTAAATCTGTGTGTGTAGCGGGCAGTGACAGTAGCAGGATGTAAACAAAACTACAGTGACCCCTAGTGGCAGTAATATCTACAGTGGTAATGCTACACCACTGGTGCAGTTTGACCTGCAGCTTCTGAGAACACAATAAGGATTAGGAGACCATTTTGTTCCAGGAAACACCTTAAACCACATCTAAACTAATGACAGAGCTACAGCCCCATATTGGTTGTATTAAGTTTCATATTCGGCTTGATCAAAGTGGAAGACTATCTCACTGGTTTGTTTGTGGACCTGCTGCTGTAACCAGATCATATTTGGTATTTTTACTTCATAAATGACTTACTTGTGTTTAACTTTCTGAATATAGGACAGTGTGCTACCACAAACGAAGGGCAGATCTTGTTGGATTCAATGTGGTTCACAGTTACAGGGGCTCAGTTTTAGCATTAAATCAAATAACGTGGATCATGAGCAAATTGTATTATTTAGACTTGAGAACAGCAGTAACATATTAATGTTATCGGATTAATGACAAATATAAGACATTAGTTGAATCCTGCTCAACTTTATTATTATGCAGGATGTTTTATAAAATGGCGTTTATATGAATACGCAGCTCAGACAGTTTACTTTGTTAGACTTCTATTACAACTCTTGATATTTGCAATTAGAATTTCCACTCCACTCAACTTCCATTCCATTTTTATAGTTCAATATCTTCTTCTAAAGTTAAACCTTAAAATGTTTTTTTGCCTTATAAAGGAAACAAGATAAACAAATAGCTCCCAACACTGCAACAGTCAGTAGAGCAAATGTGGTGGTAAGTCCGATCTCGGCATCACTGGTAGAGAGCTTCATACCCAGGAAGCTCACCGTGTTGGGAGCGGGCGTGATCGGCGCACTCGTTGCTGTAGAAAAGACACAAAGGTTGTCATGTTAGTAATACTAACTATAAATCTAAACCATTTTTGTTTTACACATTCTAAATGTGGGAACAGAAAACCTAAAGTGACATAAATCTAAAGTTTTTCTACTATTGAGTGGTGTTTTTACAGAAATAGTGACGTTTTATGGGGGAAATGCTTATTTGCTTTCTTGCTAAGAGTTAGATGAAGATCAATAGCACAGCCATGTCTGTCTGTTTAACATGGAGCTACAGACTTCAGGCGGTTAGCTTTAGTTTAGCATAAAGACTGAGAGCACGAGGAAGCAGATAGCCTGGCTCTGTCCAAAGGGAACAAAATCCACCTACCAGCGCCTCTAAAGCTCAGTGATTAACACGTTATATATTTTGTTTAATAAGATGACAACAAGACTCTTGACTAAGAAATAGTCTAACGCACAACCTCCGTTTATTTTTACTTAGGATTTTGTACAGATCAAAAAGATACAACATTGTAATTAGTTAGCTTTAAAGGTGACTGTTACTTTTGGACAAAGCCAGGCAAGCTGTTTAAGCCTGCTTTCAGTCTTTTAGCTAAGCTTAGCTAACTGTCTACCGGCTCCAGGTCGATACTTAACAGACGTGGTATTCTCTCATCTAACTCTAAAATGTTGCACTGTTCCTTTAGGCCTTAACAAAATTAGGCTTACTGCAGTAACTCCTATGGGCTTACTAGCAACTGGATCAGTATATCACAATACATTTTAGGTTCTGTACACTGTACGTCAATGGTTTTCAAAGTGGGGTCCGGGGACTCCCAGAGGTCCTTGAGGGGATATAATTTATTTTCACAATAATTCTATCCATAAGTAACACAATGACAGAATGTATGACTATGTTGGTAATGGCTGTCATACACTTTCTGTGATAAAATAATCTTCACAATCTTATCAAATTGGGGTCCATGGTCTAATTTGTGTCAGTTTAGGGCTCCTTGACGTGAAAAAGTTTGGGAACCACTGCTGTACGTTACGTCATTGATTTACATTATTGATTGGGTGCGGATCTTAGTTCCAACTGTCAGTTTATGAGTTCATCAACCTACGTTCGGGCACAGAGTTCAAGCACTCATGGGGACCCATGGCGGGGTCGGGGAATCCGTTGCAGTTGATGATGGTGGAGTAGAGGGCGACAGAAGTCTTGGCAACTCGAGGCAGTTTAGGGTCTGAGCGATTGATGTAGAAAAGGCCAAATCTCTCTGAAAAGCCAGTAGCCCACTCTAGGTTGTCCATCAGTGACCAAGCTGTGTAACCACGGATATCCACGTTATCTAGCAAGTATGCTGGGAGGAGAAAATGAACACCTTTAGGAATGCAAAATTCTTGTTTTATATACTAGGAATTCAGTATCTTGCTTTAGACATGAACATTATTCAGTGAAACAGAAGGATTACCATGGACCAAACTGCATCCACTATTTAGAGATACTTTACTTGAGATATTGTCAATGATCTATATTAAAAATATACAATGGAAGTTGTGGTTTGATACCTTTCAGCATCTGGTTGATGTATTTTTCATAGTAGTAGCTCCTATGAATATCATTAAGGTCAATAGGTCCCCGCTCTGACATGCCATTTTCTGTGATGATAATACGTGGATTTCCATACTCTTTCTTAATGAAGTTTAATATCCGGCGGAATCCAAACGGAGAGACCTTCAGCCAGGATGAGCCTGAATCCAGCCAGGTACGATCAGCTATTGTTCCTGCACCCCTAAGAAGATCCAATCAGTGACTTTTTTTTTTGTTCACAAAAATTAAGATACATCTTCAGCACATCACCTTGTGATCATGTATGACTTGCTTACCTATCAGCATCATAGTGCTGAAGGTTTCCATAGTTCACAGGGAATGCCAGGACAGTGGTGTAATGGTTGAACCCAAAATAATCATAGGTACCCTTAATCCTCTTTATCTCATCAGGAGTGAACTCAGGCAGCCTGGAGAGATTTAATCAAACTAATTCAATTTACCTGATGAATGCATACATTTTCCATAATTTTTTTTTTCAGACTTAAATGTGAGTTTTCATAATACCGAGATTTAGAAAGACCAGCAGCTAAGCTTCGCTCTCGAATGATTGTCTTCATCATGTTGCTGTAGTCTCCATTAAAAACAGGATGGGCAAACCAGCCAATGTAGAACTGCACAAGGAGACACACAACAGCTATTAGAGACCTAAACAACTATTGCCCTACATGTATATTATAAAATGTGTGTACAAAAGAAGAGTCTGCAAACAGTAAGTTGTGTAAAAGTATCTCCGTTTTTGTTTTTGTCATACCTGCACCACACGTCTTGCAGCATCGATGTCCTCCTGCTTATAGGGATTTCTGGGTTCTGACCAGTCAGAGTTGATGGTGATAGAGATAATTCCTTTCTGTTTGGCCCGGTACGTGTCATTGTAGAGATGCCAGGCTTCAGCGTGAGCTTTAAGCAGGTTGTGACCCACAATGTAGGGCAGAGTGCCTGGTCGGAAACTGATCCCTGGGCACACACAAGGAGGAACAGACATATTAGCTAGTTTGTTTAGCTTTATGCTTTTTGTTATTGCGGTTTACAAAGGTCAGATTAAGGATTGTAGTACATAAAATAACACTGTTTTCTCACTTCATGACCATGCAATACTGTTTCGATAACATTTCTTGTTTTAACCTGTTTTTCACACCAAACAAGTGAACATACATTAATGTGACGTAGGAGTGTGAGATGAATAGCATTATGTAAAAGAAAACCTGGGGCAGCTGCTCCATAGCCGTGGCCTATATTGGCGATATTGTACGGCTCATTAATAGTGATCCAAAATTTCACTTTGTGGCCAAGACGGCTAAAGATGAGATCAGCGTAATCCCTGAATTTGACAATAATAGTCTCATTCTCCCAGCCACCAACATCCTGGAGAGCTTGTGGAAGGTCCCAGTGGTAGAGAGTGATCTGACAACAAAGGAAAAGCAGTTACAGTTTACTTTCCATTTCAAATAATTGTTTGAGATGCTGGTAAGAATTACACATACATGGGGTTGGATGTTTGCTGCAAGCAGTGCATCCACCAATCTGTGGTAGTAGTTGAGTCCAGCCTCATTGATGTGCTTGGTAGTGCCATCAGGAAGCACCCTTGGCCAGGATATGGAGAAACGATAATGGGTCACCTTAAGTTGCTTCAATATAGCAACATCCTCTTCTACTTTATTGTAACTGTCGCAGGCTATGTCACCATTGTCATCATTGTACACTCGGAGAGGAGTGTGAGCAAACTTGTCCCAGATGCTAAGACCTTTTCCATCTGCTCTCCATCCCCCTTCAATCTGGAGAGAGTAAATGTAAAACAGAGATTTAAATAGAAACAACAGAGTAAGGAATGTATGTGCAATTTCCCGATCCAGCATTAATGAAGGGGCTTCATCGAAACAGTTACCTGGTATGATGCCGTTGCAGTACTCCACATAAAATCTTTGCGGAAATGTCCATAAAGTTGCTTCTCATCATCAGGTGTAGGGAAACCATTGTCCTTTATGACTTGGTAGTAGAAATGAGCTGAATACTTTGGTGTTCTCGGCCGGTTTGGGTTAGTGAAGTCCACATGGTGCAGCCCAAATCCAACTTTGTACCCATTGAGCCACTCAAAAGAATCCATTAAAGATGTTGCTATGTATCCTTTCAACTTCACGCCATCAAGATCATAGGCTGTTAATAAAACATACACACACAAATAAATGACCAAGACTAAAAATCTAAAAAGTCATGACAATCATAATATTTATATTAGCAAATGTATTTATGTCAGTGCACCTTTCAGAGCCTCATCAACATAGGTCTTGTAATAAAATACTCTGGCAGAGTCATCCCAAGTTGTCTTTGAGTCTGTCGCAACTCCATTCTCAGTTATGTAAATCTCTGGATCTCCATACTCCTCTTTGATCCAGTTGAGGAGTCTTCTCAAGCCCCATGCTACAGCTCTCTGGTTACTGATGGCAGTTGTTGGTGAACCACCTTCCTCAGCTTCTGACAAGTCCCGGTCATATTCATAAGATTGAGGGGCAAGCCTCAATGTAGCATGGCTTACTATCTTTGTAGTGTAATGATTTACACAGAACATGTCAGCTGTTCCCTTGATGAAGCTCCTTTCTTCTTCAGTGAAGGAAGGCAGTCTTGTCTCTGTAAGACCCTGGAGTTCACTTTTGTTTCCAACTTGCCACTTCATTGCATCAGGATAGTCCCCGTTCTTGAAAATGGGGTGAGCAAACCAGCCCAGTTGGAACTGCAGAGCGCGGTCAGCAGCCACTACTTCACGGGGAACATGAACATCTTTAGGTTCAATCCAATCAGCATTCAGGGCAATGGATACTAGACCGCCTTGGGATTTGCGATACTTATCATCATATGTGTGGTAAGCCTTGGCGTGTGCTTTTATAAGGTTGTGTGCAACTCTGTATGGTGCAATTCCTGGATTCTTAACATTTGGTGGGATCTGTCCAAGTCCATATCCTGACCATGCAATTGTGTGAGGCTGGTTGAAGGTCATCCAAAATTTCACTCTGTTGCCAAAGGTGGCAAAGCAGAAGTCACAAAAGTCGTTAAAAATATTAATCATCTCTACATTGTCCCAGCCACCGAGGTCTTGTAAAGCTTGAGGAAGGTCCCAGTGGTAGAGAGTCACCATGGGAGTGATGTTGTATACTAAGAGGCCCTCAATGAGTCTATTGTAGTAGTCAACACCTTTCTGGTTCAGGGAGGTGCGCCGACCATCAGGAAAGATCCTGGACCAGGACAAAGAGAATCTGTATGACTTTACCCTAAGAGCTCGCAGCATGTAGAAGTCTTCATTCAGTCTGTGGTAGCTGTCACTGGCCACATCTCCATTGGCGTTAGCAGGAATACTGCCAGGTTTTTGGGTGAACGTATCCCAGAAGCTTGGCCCCTTCCCATCAGCGTTCCAGCCACCTTCAATCTGGTAAGCAGAAGATGATACTCCCCAATTGAATCCTTGTGGGAAAGTGCCGTAGTGGTACAGTTTTCTCTGGAAGTTAGACTGGTGTGAGAATTTCTCCCAGACAACCTTTGATTTAGACGGAACCTCTGAGGATGGTAAAGCAGTTGGCTGGCGGGTAAGTTGCATCTCTGCCCCTTTAAAAACATCCCCTTTTAGTGACCCAAATCCGTTTTGCTTGATGACCTCAGAGTAGTAATATGCTGATTGTTTTGGGGTTCTTGGTCTGTCTGCTTCTTCGAAATTGACATGGTGAAGACCATATCTTTGGCTGTAGCCTTGTTTTCCCTCGAATCCATCCATGAGTGACTGCACTGTGAATCGCTGCACATCGACTCCATCTAAGAATATTGCTACAAAATGGACACACACAACAGCACATTAAAGTTGAAAATAATTCAATACTGTATAAAAGGTGGTTTTCTTCAGATAAATTCTGTACACTGACCTTTCAGGGCCTCATTGATGTAACTCTTCATGTACTCTATCCTATTGGTGTCATCGAGAGTGTCCCCACTGTACTCAGTAGGCATACCATTCCCAGTAATGTGGATGGGCACTTTGGTAACATTCAAGTATTCAGTGGAAATGTAGTTTAGAAGCCTTCTAAGTCCCCAAGGTGTAGAATAGATCCAGTCAGAAGCTGTAGAGGACCATGACGGGTCCACATGTGCCTGGAAGTCACCTACCCCCTGAGGACCAGTGGTGCAGCCACCAACACTGTTGTTGACCAACCGAGAGGTATAGTGGTTTAATCCCAAAAAGTCAGCTGTTCCACGTATCCGCTGGCTCTCTTCAGTAGTGAAAACTGGAAGTCTTACAGGCTCAGAGAGGGGACACTCGTTTCTTTTCTGTTCAATCTGAGTCTTGAGTGTTGCAGGATAATCTCCATTTACAAAGATGGGATGTGCAAACCAGCCCAGCATGAACTGCAGGTAGCGATCTGCAGCTGCTATGTCTTCAGGTCTGGAGGGGTCCATGGGCTCAGCCCAGTCAGAGTTCAATGCAATGCCTACCTTCCCTCCTTGTGTCTTCCTGTACTTGTCATTGTAGACATGAAAGGCCTCAGCATGGGATTTGAGCATATTGTGAGTGACCTGCAAAGAAAAAAGAAATAATGACATTAGTAAATGCAGAACGGCTGTGCATCAACATGTATTTAATATTAATATTAATATTGCTCTCACCTGATAGGAGGCAACCACGTAATCTTTTACTCCAGGGGGATGCTCACCAGTGCCATACCCAGCATGGCTCACCACCCAGGGGCTACTGAATGTGTTCCAGGTCTTGACCCTGTCTCCAAACCTGGAAAAGCAGAAGTCTGCGTAATCCTTGAATGCTTCAACAATGGAAGCGTTGGTCCATCCACCATAGTCCTGGAGTGCCTGAGGCAGATCCCAGTGGTAGAGAGTGACAACAGGTTGTATGTCAGACTCAATGAGAGCATTGATCAGCTTGTCATAGTAGTGCGCCCCTTTCTCTGATTGGCTGCCCCGGTGGCCTGAGGGGAAAATACGGGCCCAGGAGATGGAAAACTGGTAGGTGTTGACATGAAGACCTCGCAGGAGGTAGACATCATAATCCACCTTGTGGTAACTGTCACAAGCTAGATCAGCTGTCTGATTTTCAAAGGCTAGGCCGTCGTGACCAAAACGGTCCCAAATGGTCTCTCCCTTACCATCTTCTACCCAGCCTCCCTCAACCTTGAAGGATTCACTGGAACTGGCCCATTGGAAGCCAGAAGGGAATGATTCATTGAGGAAAAGATCTCGTTCTGTTGTGGACTGGGCCCCAAACTTATTCCACACATTCTGATAACTGTTTCTAAATGTTTTAATTCCATGGTATTGTGAAATGTCATGACTATTGGAAAAGAGAGGGACATAAAACAATGTAAACATTCAAGTAACAAACTGTCACTACTGTACATAGTAAATTGTATATTTCACCAAGATAAACAGTTACCTGGTTGGGAAGTCCTCCACATCCAGCATAGCCAACATATCCATCATGTCACATCCCACAATATTCAGGTCATTGTTGTTCAATAAGGCTGTGATGAGTGCAAGACAGAGTTACTGACAGTTCTATGATCAGCATTAATGGCATATGCAGAAGTAAAAACACATTCCTTTTTGATATATATTAAAAAGCACCTGCATCAATGCTAGCAGCTCTGTTAGGCTGTACTTAGCATACTAAGTACAGCCTAACAGAGCACATGCTTAGCAGGTATAGTGACCATTTTCAAACAAAAAACTGGCATGCTCAACTCAATAGTCTTAGGACGCTAATGTGTGCCTATCCCAAAATCATACAACTGGCAAATGAAGTTGCCACTCACATGTAAGTATATAATACTTGTACATGTTTTAATAATGCAAAACAGAAGGAAACAGACGTTAGGCTTTCCTCAGCGTTTTAGCGTTCGTGACCATGATCTCCATCTTAGTTTAGCGTGCTAACATTCGCTAATTAGCACTAAAATAAAGTAAGAACTAAAGGAAAAATTGATCTTGATCTTAAGATGGCGCTAGTTGAAAAGTTAAAGGATCACCAAAGTTATTGCAATGTATCCGGAGGGGGACATGCAATTCTGTACCAAATATCATGTCAATCCATCCAATAGTTTCACTCAAAACCCCAAATGTAATGCGCATGATGGCGGTAGAGAATCACCATTGTCAGTAGGACACATCCTCTGGGCACTGTGAAGTTTTATACAAAATGTAATGTCAATCCAAGCAATAGATGTTGAGTTATTTCAGTTTTAACCAAAGTGGTGGACTGACTGACATGGCCGTCACTAGAGAGCCACACTGCTAGCATGGCTAAAACTGTTGACATCAGTTATTGATAGTTGACATCATTAATTAATTTGCAACAAATACTTAATAAATTAGGCGTTTTAAACCCTACATTCTTTATCTAACCAATCAACGTTTAAAATGTTCTTGCCAGAGTCAAGATTAAATGACAAACAATATGTATTGCCTGCTAAACACATTGCATTGTGTTGTATGCATTAACTTTTAATTAGAAAACAAGTCCAGGTGTGCCATGAATATGATTTTCCTTGTAAAACTTTACTGGACCATAAAGAAAACAATTTGCAATGATCACTGCCATATGATAACACTTCTAATAACACTGCCATGATTATTGTACTGTAAAAGTTTATGATATTGCAATTTACAACAGGCTAGCCTTGATATGTCTTGTCAGTAAAACACAGAGGATCATGTTGAAAATATCCAACTTCATCTACAATTCACTAGAATTTATGATTATGAATCATAATAATAATAATTAATACTCGACAGTAGAAGAACCACAGGCGCATTCATGAATTTAAAAAGAATGGTCACTTGAAGGCAGACTTTGTTTAATTTCATGTGTATAGTTCCTGTTGTAACTGCATTTTGGACTTGTTCACAAAGCACAAAAAGTGATAGTAGTTTATTAGTAAATGATAAGTAGTGTAATTTTGAGAGAGACGCTGTTGTTCCATGAAATTTACCTTGGACGAAATTGCCAAGAAGCTGGTAATCATTGTAGGGACAACCATGAACAGTCATCTCGTATATCAGGATAGGCAAGTCCCCACTGGACATCTACAACATAACATGCATGTGGCTGCCGTGGGATACAAAACATGAAATGCAACGTGAAAAGAAACACCCTTGGATGTTTACTGTACCTGTAAGCTGCTCAGCTCCTTTGCAAAGTTTGATGCAGAGGCACAGTTATATTCAATGTGCACTGACAAGAAGTCCATCTGTTCAAAATAAAAGATACAGCACAGTAAGCTATCCCACTCATGTCTTTTAATGAAATAAAAAGTGCTTGTTTAAGTTTTATAGCCATAGTGCCGACATTAATACACAATATACTAATGTTATCCAAAAGTTTTGTTGTTTTGCGATGAATGTGTGTCAGAGTAAAGATACAGGCATGGGCAACAAGTTGCTGACACATAATCTTTGAACACTTAGTGTCAAAGAGTTAAGATAATAAGGGGAGATATGAAACATTTTGAATAGCTGACAATGCACTTTGTAAAATGCTGAATCAAATAGAAAATAAGGCACCACCGGGACCTTGCAAAGATGAGACCATCACTTCTAGATCTGTACAAGGAGGATGCTTGACAGCTACCAAGAGGTCGAAAAAAAAATTGCAAAACTTGTGGTGCAGTCTGACCCCTTCATACATGCAACAACAATCAGAACTTTATGGACAACTATTCTAGAGTACGTTGTCTATAATTCAATTCAATTCAATTTTATTTATAGTATCAAATCATAACATAGGTTATCTCGAGACACTTTACAGATAGAGTAGGTCTAGACCACACTCTATAATTTACAAAGCCCCAACAATTACAATAAGTCCCTCAAGAGCAAGCAGTGCGACAGTGGCGAGGAAAAACTCGGACAGACCCAGGCTCTTGGTAGGCGGTGTCTGACGAGCCGGTTGGGGGTGTGATGAACAGTGGCGATAAATACATACATTATATGTAAATACTATACACTTCTTGTTTGCAGGGAGATGTGCTTTAAATGAAGGACCAAGTTGTATATTTAAGTGTATTGCTTAATACCACATACATTTATTATTATTACAGGTGGAATTATGACATCCACAAAAATGATGGTAAAATGTCCCTTAAATACAATATTGAAAATATAAAAAAATATAAAGAAAGAAAACGTTTCAAAGATGCATATACACGAGAGACCAGAAGAAGCAGCTTACTGTAGTTGAATCTTTGATCAGGGGAAGAATTTCAACGTCTTTAGCTCTCAACCCGATTGACAAACGTCTCCCTGTGAATGTGCATAAAGACACTCTTAGCACAATGTGATCATAGGACCTTAACATAAGCCTTGATTACTGATGATATTTTGACAAAGCACAAGTTTAAAATAATAAATGAACGATGGCTGCTCAGTTTCAGGGTCCTGGTATTGTGCGTGCTGGCTCACTGTCACACTCTGGCAAAGCGAGACTACACTGAACGTGAATAGTGAGACACGTGAATAGAACCGAGCCATCATTGATGTTATTAGTAACACCTGTGCTTTTCCTACTATGACAAATCTGCAAGAAGAAAAAGCTTTACATTGGCATGCGTGCTTAGCTTCTTTTATTGATCTCATCTGGATTGATTATTGAGATAGGCATGGTAATCTACACATGTAATCTGTGTCATAAATAATGGGGTGAAGGGTTTCAGATAGAAAAATTACGATAATCAGTTGGTCATAAAGTAATCTTTTTTTACAAGTTACTTCTCAAGACACATTGAAAATACCATATATACAGTAAGTCAATGTAGTAATGGAAACATATTTTTGGAGGATTAAGGGTGACAAGAAATAATGTCCTGCAAACAGAAGCTAAATCAATCAATCATTTTATTCATCTCCTCCTTCTCTTATGAGTCTTACTTACCTTTGTCAGGAAACCGTTGATGGTAGAGCTGGTAAATGTTCTTGTTGAGCTGGAGGATGTTTTGCAGAGGACCGGGAGCACCTGAAGGCTGCCCATCATGCCAAACATCATCCAAGTCACTCAGGGTCACCCATGAATGCACCAGTGCTCCAAACTCCTGGAAGGCAAACTCTGCATACTGCTGAAACATCTTTCCCAGCTCTTGGCT
The DNA here is from genome assembly GCF_010015445.1 of Perca fluviatilis. Lineage (NCBI taxonomy): Eukaryota > Metazoa > Chordata > Actinopteri > Perciformes > Percidae > Perca > Perca fluviatilis. The sequence continues at coordinate 8,142,433 of NC_053123.1, forward strand.
CTCCCAGCCTCCATACCTTGATCTCAGAGTGTCTGGCACTGTGGATCCATGAAGGACGACCAGAGGCTGAAGGCCCACCTCCAGCAGCTGTTTCAGCAGGGTCTGGTAACAGGTAACCACAGCCTGCTGCGGTTGGCTGGGGAGGCCTGTAGGCAGGAGTTGAGCCCATGAGAGCAACACTTTGAAGTGAGTCACCCCTCTGATCTGGAGGTGCTCAAAGTACTGTTTAGAGCCTGGAGGTATGAGGAGACTGCAGTCAAATGCATCATTCACTGCACTGCCTGAGCTTCTCACCAGCTGCTTTGTCAGAGGCCCCGCAACAAGAATGAAGTCCTCCTTTCCATTCAGCTCACTGCTCCGGCAAACATACAGACAAAAAACATACAAGGAAGCAACCCACATTGGATACTTCATTGTGGCTTGAAACAGATGGACTGATATTATCAACGGATAGCCGAGCTCTTTTAAAACAATTCTGTTTTATTCTCATTGCATAGTTACATAACTAAAAGATGATTATCACATGCAAGCGGTGCAAGTTAGTGTTTTATTGCAGCTGTGTGATACGGTCAGAAAGACTCTGGACTCGCACATGGCAAGTGATAAATAAATGCATCCCCCTCTTGTACTCATGTTTGAAGACCATGAAATATGTAATTACAACATGCTTTTTAAAAAATGTATGTTTCCTTAATAGCATAACAGTAAAATGTGAGAGAGAATAGAAAGGCTGTTAATTTTGAACCCACAAGTGTAAGAAATACATCTTAGAGGCCAAAGTGTAAGTTAAAAAATAGTACCCTTTTGAATTCCTTTTAGACTTCAACAAACCTTAGATTGGAAATGCTGAGGGAGATGGATTCACAGTAGAGTAGCTCCCCTTGCTGGTATCTCTCCCACCAGCAATGTTTCTCTTCTTAACTTCAGAAAAACACAAGTATGTGACAGCTATCACGGTGTCCATCATACACTTTTATCAACAGATGCTCTCGGGGGTTATTGAACTCAACCTCTTGGGTTGCAAGATCATGGCTGATCAAATCTCTGATATATATATATGAATATTTTTTATCAGTATGCAGAGTTTGCCTTCCAGGTTATATATTTGATATAGAAAATTAACATTTAAAAGGATACAATGGCCTATTTAAATACATAACTCTATTGCTTTTATTTATTTTTGTCAGTGTTAAGCTTTAGCAAAGCACTTTCAATTTATGTTCCATGTGCACCTCATCCCCATCTTCTTCTTTAGTGCTTGGACTCTTGAGCAGATGTAGATATGTTCTACCACTTGTGTTGCCATTTTGTGAGATCACTGATGAAGATCAATGAAGCTTACAGGCAACATAATGCCCATTAGAATAACTATGAAGTTAGGGTTAACAAAGCATCAGAACAGATAGGTAATATACTGTATGTTGTGGATTTGTGGTTCTAATTGGTAGCCTGGGTAAACCCTGACGAACTTCCGGCAAATTTGCTCTGCAAGTCAGTCTGGCCAAGCCAATGCCATTCAAGCTTTTTCCAATTTTTTCCAAAAAGGAAAGGCAAAGGAGAAAAACAAACACGCGAGACGTGAACAAGAAACCCGAAGTCTCCTAGGAGTGAAAGTCCGGTGTTTCACCATTTTATCGCCACCCCACCACCTCCACCCCCCCCCCCCCCCCCCCTTTCCCTTACATACCACTCGCTAAATCTCACCCAACTGCGGCTCTCCCCAGTACGTTACACAAATACGCCGAAGGGTGCCTTTTTCGTCGCATCAGACGCTGAAGGACACTGCCCAAACGTTCTTATTTTACGAATTCGGAATGAGAACGGGCTGCATAAAACCATGCCAATCTCTAGGTATGGTGAAGGGTATGTGATGATGTGGGGGTATGGTGAAGGGTATGTGATGATGTGGGGCTATTTTAATTCCAAACGCCAAGGGAACTTTATCAGGATGCATAGTATCCTGGATCCATGAAATAACCTTTGGCTTTTAAAAATAAAAATCTGCCTGCCTCTATGGGAATTTAACATAGGGGTGTACTGACTTTTGTTGCCAGCGGTTTAGACATTAATGGCTGTATGTTGAGTTATTTTGAGGGGACTGCACATTTACACTGTTATACAAGCTGTAAACTTAATACTTTACATTGAAAGATATAATGAAATATTTACTAAAATGTGAGGGGTGTACTCACTTTTGTGAGATACTGTATATATATATATATTTTTTTTAAGATAATTTTTCAGGCATTTTGCCTTTAATAGACAGGACAGCTGTAGACAGGAAAGGGCTGAGAGAGAGGGGGAAGACATGCAGCAAATGGCCACAGGTCGGACCTGAACCCTAGACTGAGTCTCTGCATATGGGCACCTGCTCTACCAGGTGAGCTACCCAGACACCCATTTTCATTTTATATTTTAATAAAGTGTAAGGCCCTGTCAACACGAACACAGGTATTTTCAAAACCGCAGCTTTGTTTATGCGGTTAGGCCATTCGTCCACACAAAAACGTAGTATCAGGTCACTGAAACCGAACCTTTTCGAAAACTCCTGCCAGGGTGAAGATTTTTAGAAACTGCATTGGTGTCGTGCAGCCGGTGAAAACGGGGATTTTGGCTTGTGACGTCAGAGTGCGCCCTGTTGTCTCCTTTGTTTGACATCAGATTGTGCACCACTATCACCTTTGTTTGGCCTACGTGAGACGAATCTCTGCAATGGCGGACGTAGCTAAGATATTTCAGCTAATAACTGTGCTAACAGGGCTTGTTACATATATTCAGATACATGCACACAGTTCTCCCATTATATTGCTGTACAGAGGTGACAGAATGCAAGTCACTGTTTATGACAACACTCCCACGATACAGAACTCGCCGCCATCGGCGCAGGTTTTGGACGAGACGGACGAGACGGTCGGACCTCTACGGGAACTTCAGGCTTCTGATTGGCCAACATGGCTTAACGGTTAGGGTTATAGGGTTATATTGCCACCTGTTGGTTTGGCATGCTCTTGACAGCACTTGATGGCGTGTTTTTATGTTTTCATGTGGACGGAGTTTTTTGTTAAACCTTACTTGTGTGGACGAGATTTTTTTTTTAATCAAAGGAGGAAAAACTCCTGTTTGTAAAAATAGGCGTGTACGGACTAGGCCTAACACAATACTGACAAAACATCAATAACAAACATACGTCTTTACAAAAGACAAAGAAATTTCAATAAATTAAACAAATATATTTAAATAAAATAATAATAAGTAATAAAGAAATAAATATAATTAAGAAATAAAATAAGTTTAAAAAAACCCCACCAAAACAGAACCCCCAGGTCTTTAGTAAAAGTAAGCCAGATTTAGCTATAAGAAAGGGGCTTTGCCTGTTAGTAATGTGGGATTCAACCATATACTTGACACTGAATTGATTCAAACATATACTTGACTTGAAATTAAGATAAGTATTTAGATTCAACATTTGACATAGTATCCTCCACGTATCCAGGAGATGGGATATGACAGGATGGGATCGATACTGGGGAGACAATTTGGTAGATAGGCTAAGCAATTCAACAGAGGGAGTAGAGAGCCTATCACCCACTCCATTTCATAACATGGGGGTAATGAGCTAAATGTCTGGTAATAAAGGCGTAATGATAAAACAGCAGTTTAGGTAGCCCTACACACTGCCCGCCCCCCTATCATCTGGAAGTTGGAGCTTTTCCAAGCTCATCGGAGGACACTTATATTAAGTACATCTTATTTCCCTGATGCCCTGTAGGCAGGGTTCAAAATTAACTTTTCAGTTATATAAACAATATTGTTTTAACAATATTCTATTTAGCCGGAGGACGACTTCTGGATGTCTAACAATTACGTCTTTAACACATCTTTAATTGACGTCTATACAAGGTCCAGAATAGATGTATTGAAAACTTCCATCCTGTTTCCCCAGAGGACGTCTTCTGGATGTCCATAAATCACGTCATTTAGATGCGTTCTAGACAACTTTTTGCTCACTGGGTAGTTTACAGTTTACAGATTGAGCATAATATGATATATTGAATTTGACTGCAATGAAATGGTCTCATACAAATTCTAGCAACGCTCTAGCAATATGAAAAGTACATAGTTAATTAAAACAAATTTTAACAGGATATACGTTTGCCACACTGTTACACCCAACACACAAATTTTACATACTATAATATAACCAATCTTTCTATGGACATTTAATATTACACTCAGTAAACCAATACTTGCTTTTATTTTTTCTTGAATTTCCTCCTTGACCTATACACACATACTGTTTAACCTTTCATCATAAATCATTTTCCTGCCTTCGGTTTGACCCTTTATCTTTTATCAGAAGCATTCAAGGCTGTATCACAGCAGTGGCGACCCTTGCGTACAAAAGTGTCAATTATGAAACTCTGGTCTGACTGAAAGTTCAAGCTTGTAAACAGCACTAGTATAAAAGGTTAGTCATCCGGTGGCTCATTCAGTTCCCCACACTCAGACAATATGTTGTTATTGGGGAAACTTCTCTCTCTGTTTTCGATCACTGTGTATGGCTGCATGTGCCAGAAACATGATGATCAACATCAGGCCATGTTTCTTGCAGGTCCCATGACCACCGAAAATGTGAAAGGCCTGAATGGCAAACCCTCTGAAGAGGCAGTGTTGGACACATTTGACTGCAGTCTTCTCATACCTCCAGGTCCTAAACAGTACTTTGAGCACCTCCAGATCAGAGGGCTGACTCACTTTAAAGGTCCCATGGCATGAAAATTTCACTTTATGAGGTTTTTTAACATTAATATGAGTTCCCCCAGCCTGCCTATGGTCCCCCAGTGGCTAGAAATGGCGATAGGTGTAAACCGAGCCCTGGGTATCCTGCTCTGCCTTTGAGAAAATGAAAGCTCAGATGAGCCGTTTTGGAATCTGCTTGTTATGAGGTCATAACAAGCAAGGTTACCTCCCCTTTCTCTGCTCAGAGGATTTGGCCCACCCATGAGAGAGAGACATCATGGCTTTCAAACGAGAAAAGTGGCAGTTGGTCAAGGCCACACCCCCACCCTCCACCTTGACCCTCCCACTCTCCTCCTCAATAGCTTCAGACACAGAAATGGCACATCCTAAGGAAAGCTCATTGTGGGACTGGCTCTAGTGGCTGTATTTCTGCACCAAAGCTGAATTTCGGGAAAGAGACTTCAGATACAGTATTAGGGGACCACCAAGGTCTATATAAAAGAGATTTCAGATACAGTTTAGGGGACCACTAAGGTCTATATAAAAGAGACTTCAGATACAGTATTAGGGGACCACTAAGGTCTATATAAAAGAGACTTCAGATACAGTATTAGGGGACCACTAAGGTCTATATAAAAGAGACTTCAGATACAGTATTAGGGGACCACTAAGGTCTATATAAAAGAGACTTCAGATACAGTATTAGGGGACCACTAAGGTCTATATAAAAGAGATTTCAGATACAGTATTAGGGGACCACTAAGGCCTATATAAAAGCATCCAAAGAGCACCATGTCATAGGACCTTTAAAGTGCCACTCTCACAGGGACGGACTGACAATCTGTGCGATCTGGAAAAGTCCAGAACGGCCGTCCAACCGACGGCCGTCGGCACAAAAAAAATGTGTATTAAAGTGATATTAACAGCCAACAGCAGGGGGCGCAAATACAATCACTTACATGCTATATGTAAAAATAAAACTGAAGAAGAAGAGTCGGCCCACATCATTAGACGTGAGTTAATTTCACATCAGCATTACTGGTAAATGCCAGGAGCAGTAAACACTTATAGGCTGCCTTTATCCCTATCTTAGCGAATTGCATGTTGTCAGCTCAACATGAGCATGCGCATCATGATTATGAAAATGATCCTGCCATTTAGTGCTGTCAAACTTAACGTATTTAATTTCTGTTAGGTAAATTTGAAACATTAAACGCGTTAGAAATGAATCGCGGGTTGACCGCATCCCTAAAAACTCAGCTTCCCGCTACACCTCCATCATCACCTGCAATGGCTTCCCAGACCCGGGCCCTCGGGCCCCATGACTGTTTGAACCCTGAACCTGAAGGTAATGCTCAGTCCACAGATTCAAAAAAACAAGATTTAGAAGGGGGAACTTCCTCTAGATTTGAATTCTACAGCGTGGGAACTTTTTATGGTGGAAACACGTGCTATAGCATGCAGATCATAAACTATGAAAACAAAAACACATTTCTATAACAGAAGCTAGATTTGGTCTAAATGCAAAATATAAGGTTATCATGAATAAATCATTACATTTCCCTTGTTTCTTGTTCCTCTCTTTCCACAGTGACAAATGACCCCAGTGTGACCACACCAGAGAACACTGGACATACAACCATCCCTGTTCTGCTCCTGAACATGGTGGACTTCTTGGGTCTGGAGCTTTCAACTCACGATGCTGAAGTTGCACTTTATGGCATCTTTGTACTTCTATTTGTAAGTGTACTTGGTATCATCTTTGTTGCACATCGCCTCCTGAAAACACGAAGGAAGTTAAAGAGAGCAGTGGTGGAATCTGTTAAGATGGAGAGATTGTGAGGAAAGTTTTGAAAGGAAGTGAAATCTGATACATCAACGCTTGCCTGTTTAGGTGCTAAATGAATGAATCATATATAGGTTTTTTTTCTCCAGTATCTTGCAGCAACATAGAACCCGTCTTGTATGAAGTACTTGAAAGCAGTAGGCTACTTGAGTGAAAGTACAAGTATCTTACCAGAAAATGACTTTGGTAGAAGTTAAAGTCTCCTTTTAGAATATTACTTGAGTAAAAGTCTTAAAGTATCTGATATTTACAGTACTTAAATACCAAAAGTAATGTTCTGATATTAAATGTACTTAAGTATTAGAAGTAAAAGTAAAAAAAACACTTTGATTATGAACTTTATGGCCAAAGGTGTGTAACGTTATCTTCATCACCACTGGAATGGAGGGTGCATTATCTTGGCAATTTAGTAACAATGATTCACCAAACCGTCTTTTTTTCCAATGTACTTCCCAGTAACGAGTAACCAAGATGCTAAGGGGAAATGTAGTGGAGTAAACGTATACATTTTATTTAGGAAATGTAGTGGAGTAAAAGTAAAAGTTTCCGCAAATATAAATAACCAAGTAAAGTACAGATACGTGAGAATTGTGTGTCCCCTGGTTTGTCAATATAATATTGTGTGATCTTTGCTGCTTTCTATATATTTTTTTAATATAAAGACTATACCTGTGAGGTTTACAGATCCTTGTGTCACTGTCAGTAAATGTCCTCTGGATGGCGCCAGAAAATCATTTTCTACGCGGACACTTGACAGTCGCTGCAATACAGTTTCCACATTTATAAATATTAATATTCAACTGAAGTTAAAGCTAAGGCTAAAGAAGGCTATGCATTGAAGAAGACAAATATAACAAGAAATAACAAGAAAACCAAATAAAGATCATATTCAGCTATTTAGCAGGGTGTTTATCCATTTTAAGCAAAATTGTCTCTTGTATTATGCATGCATACATGTTGCTCTTTTACTACCATTTTGGTCAAGGGAAGTAAAGTATTCAAGAATAATAAGATAAGATATACTTTATTGTCCCCGAAGGGAAATTTGTTTTGGACTCTGTCCATTATGCAGCGTCACAAGACAACACAAATACAAAAAAGGCAACACCAAATACAGAGAGAGAAAAAAAATAAAAAATACAGAAAAGACAACAAATACAAATATCTCTCAACACATACTCTCTTGCAAGAAAAAAAGTATTCAAGATCCTGATAACTTTAAAGATACATACATTTTTGGGTTTGTGAGCTCTGACACTAGGCCTATAACCTGCCTCATGCTGATGCAATGCTTACAGAATTTCCCAATGGGACTAATAAAGCATTTCATGAATGTATTTCATAGCTTACATGTACATCTTCAGTCTTAAACTGCTGGGCAGTCAGTAGCTCCACTGAGTTGAATTTGAAAAAGAAAAGAAAATTGCCTTGCTTGAGGGCACCTCAGTAGGAGTTCTTAAAGAGAAGGTATATTCTTTTTTCTACCTAAACATGTCCTAGTACTGGTCTGCGGATTGGAAACCATCGAGTCTCAGAACCCAAGACCACATCTCTAGGCTCTCGGTTGCCACTGTTCCACCATTCAGGCTAGAAAACCATCACAGCCTGGAGGAGCCAGTCACTCATGTTTCTCCCACTCAATGACACGATCCACACAAACAGCTCTTCTCCGACAAGAGGCTCGCAGGGCAACAACGCATCTTCTCCACACTCCTGCTGTAATTCCTTCGTCTGGTCTGCAGGGCGACCCGTCGTCTCACCAGGATGTACGCAATAATGCACGGAGGGTGTCTGTTGTGCATGCTCTCCACTGCTTGTGCCTCAACAGCTCTGATCAGCAAGGGGTCTGTTCAATATCTGAAACCCCCAGAGTCTGTCAGGATGGGGTATGAGTCAGACCGGAGGAAAACATATTCGCTCATAGTTCCATGAAATGTTTTTAGGTCAAGTGGATTAACTTGTATAAAAGATGGATGACTTGCACATGTAGGAGTGCCTGCCGATCTGTGGGTTATGCACACTCGTACAAGATACCATCAAGACTCAGGAAGTGTAATTGTTATTATATAATTGCATCCAGTATGTGCAGTATAGAAAACATGACAGGCTGCATGCAGAGTATCAACTTCAACTCGATAATTCAATAATCTTTTCATCATTACACTCCAGCAGCATTACATAACAATTTGCAGGTGTGGATGTATTTGTGTCTGTACTTTAAGACAACACAGGCTATTCTTTATTACGTATTGTGTTGCGACACAATCATCTGCATTTTGAATTGTCAAATCAAGTCATCTTTAAATAATCAAGCACATTCAAAACAACAGAAGTTGACCCAGAGTGCTTTCCAGTCAAGGCAGATGGTTTAAGAACTGCATGGTACATAACAAGTGAAGCAACAATACAAAATGTAATACAAAACAACCGACATGATAAGTCAAGTAAAGAAATAGGAAGTTAGGAGAGAAGGAATCAAATCAACAATAGATTAAAAAGCAGTATAGGGAATTGAAAATAAGTCAAGAGGGGAATTGGCAGAAGCCAAGCAGCCTCAAATGGAACTGAAAGTGAGTGGAAAAAAACGTAGGGATTTAAATATGAGTTCAAATTTTCAATTGTGGAACATGACTTAATGCTGTTCCAGAGCCTGAGAGCAGCATCCGAAAAAAAAGCGTACTGAGAGGAGTTGTTTGGGGGCAGAATATGGAGTTAGCAGGTCAGTAATGTGTTGTGGAGCTTGTCCATTTAAGGCTTTAAAAACAAAAAGTAAAAAAAAAAAAATTTCACCAGTAACCAACACAGGTGATCTAAAAGAGGAGTGGAGTGACGTGTTTGTCTTTTCCAGTGCAACTAAACAGAAATGACAAAATACTTTTTCTAATAAGGAACATCAGTCATATGATATATGTATGCAGTTCATTATGAAGTGCTTTCATAATTGAAGTTCAGAGTCAACCAATGAGTGAGTAACTTAGAGCTGAACACCACAGTCCAAATAGAAAGTAGCTCATGTTTTCAATCTGCTAAAAAAAAGAAAAATAAAACTGACAAAAACTTTGGTCTTACAGTACAGTTTGAGATGTCCTCAGATAAACCATGATACACTCATAGCCTCTGAAAATAACTATTTTGCATCACATTTAAATGCCATCTTATAATGATATTATGCCTTTGGCCTTTCAAAACACTTGTTGTACATCTGTCTGTGTCCATGGCAATCTCATGTGCACAGACAAACAAACACAGGCAATATTCTACACATCTGCTGCTCTGCACTGGCTCTCCATGGTTTTGGCACAAAGATGAGACTTGATGTACTGCTGTTGTTTTAATCAAATGCTTGCTGGGTGGAAGTCTCCCCTTTGTGTCATGGAGGCAGAATGATGGTGATTGCAAACTGCTGCATGCCATCCTTGCTCCCTAGTAGGCCCTGATGGAGCAGTTACTCTCGTCGAGAGTTTTTTCAAAGCAAGGAAAATAGTTAGAACTTCGCTCTGAAGTGTTTGTTGTTGCTATACATTCTGGCTGTGTGTGACGGGTACTTACATTCTACATTTCGATTTGGAGTTTTTGTTTCTGATATTGTAATCATGTCTGACATGCAACGAGTGCTTACATTACACTTTGCAAAAGCCGTTTTCTTTTTTAAAGAGGGAGTGTTTTCCACGCTTTCTTTCTTTCCAGGAAAAGAGGCCGAGATCTTCCTCGTTGAAATACTAGATCAGGAAAACATTATCGTTAAAGAATCGTGTGGGATGGGACGCTGGAATTGGAGACTAGCAAAATTGACGGGGGGGGGGGGAGTGGTATTTTCATTCCCATAATAGCAATATGATACTTTAAGAATGTTTCCAGCTGAGCTAAAGCTGTTGGAGCCAGCACCGCCTGCAACACAGATCATAAGGTTACAATAAACTGGGTGTCAATCTTTGAAAGTACAATTTTAGTCACATACAGGAATAGAAAATAATCAGGAACGTTCAACTACTGCACAAAAAGTTCTGTCAATCATTTTTACCTTCAGTTCAGGGAATCAAAACGTAAACAAAGCCTGTCCTAATACGCACAACTTACTGCTTTGTCCCAAAGTGTCACTATGAGTAGGACTCCAATCATTGCATTGGAAAATTTCAGTTGTGACAAAAAGCCAAAAACATCTGTAAATAATTAGTTATAAATGGTTGTTGGGTGTTGTTGTGTCTGCTTCCCGTGGCAACCTTAGATGTGGAAATCCAGGTTGGTGAACATGTTGCTGTGTTACTTTTACGAGTCTAATTAGTGAAGCACATGCTCTCTCTCTCTCTCTCTCTCTCTCTCTCTCTCTCTCTCTCTCTCTCTCTCACACACACACACACACACACACAAACACACACACACACGTAAAGGAAACTGAGTTGATGCCTTGAGTGTTGTCTTTTGTAAAGCTAGACTGCTAAATCAGCCGGCCCGATATAATGGCCAATATCAGCTTAGCGTAAGTACTGTATATATTTTAAGATTCTTTTTTGGGGCATTTTAGGCCTGATAATTGTCTCTATCAATTCCTGAGGGAAATATCTGGCTCTTTAGCTGTCAAATGCTTCACTATGTTTACCAGCTAGTCAATGACTGTGTCTGCCTGCTGTTTGACGTTTGGATGTCGGCAGGTAGAGTACAGTTGGTTTTTAGACATTTTTAGCTGAAAACAGCTACCTTCTTACGGTCAAAGACGACACTATAAGAGCAGTGAGAGTAAACAATGAGCTGAAACTGACTATAAAGCTCAGTGAAGACAAGGGGAGCTGCAGTTTTAGGTAATACCTTCCCCTTTCAGATTGTCACATTGTTTTCACATTGTCATTTGATACATTGTTATCATAAAAAATATCGATTGTAGTCACTGTAAGATCCTTACTCAGGGCTATAGTCTTAGTTTTATTCTAAATTGTTGTAATGCTCAGAATTTCCTGTAAATGTACATGTTGGTTTGAAAGAAGGCCTCACTGACCGTACCGACACAATTCAGAAAACAGGATACCATCATCTTTGGACGTAAAGACATCTGCCACCCAGACGTGAATTGTTTGGCTGCTAAATCAAACTATTAAAAAGTATGCACGTCAACACTACTTATACAGGCCTGATGTCAAACTACTAAAGACAAGCTTTTAGTTTGCATAAGGAAATAAAATACACATCAGGTAACAGGCTGGTATTAACTTTGAAGTTGTTATAAAGCCAGTTAGTGACCACTGCTGTGTTAGGAGTAAAATCTCCTGAGGGAATCCTGCTAACCCAGTTTGACATCACCCTATGTTTTTATTGAGATCATTATCACAAATATTACCTTTGACAGAATCAATTTCCTTGTTTTGTCCTCTGTGGTGCCATATCGGCTAAATGTTGCATTCTTCCTCCGCGATTCCCACTTCACAGGTCCCCGCACGAAATAAAGCAGGAATGGAAACTGGAGCAGGAAATTGAAAAGAGGGGTCCTGTTGTGTTGTGGAAACCGCTGTGCCTACTTCTATTTCCTCTGAACATGCCAGTCTCGTACACTCACACGTGCACTGTCTAATAATGCTCAAAGTCCTTGAGGGGAAAATTCTGGCCAGACGTGTAATGCAATATTATCCATAACACTGTCGCTGTTTCAAAGATAGATTCACTTTTTATTGCTAGGGCACTGACATGGCGGTGGTATGCCATTTGGCATCCTCAGCCCTTCTTGGCTCATTGTTCATGCGGCCTGGTTGGCTGGAGCACTTCAAAGGACATGCGGCAGGATGGCACACAACAGCTGGCATACAGCTTGTGGCTTAGAGGCTGCCCACCAATGTTTACTGAGTGCCAAAGCCAGTTTAGAGTCTCTGGTGATTATAACACTTAATTTTTTTAGAGGTGAAAAGAGAAATGGGAGTTCCTAGAGTCTGTCTTCTTTTTCTGTATTAGCATGCAGAGGGAGACAGACAGACATTATTTGAGAACAGACGAGACCAGGCACAAACAAGATATTGCAAATAATCCACTTTCAACAATTTTGATATTATGTTTTTCGAAAATGTCTAGCTAAGAAACACTTCTCATTAAAAAATCCTGTCGTGATAACAAATTTTGATTCAACAGCACATATAGATTAAGATAAGATAAAAAACTTGTTACAGCAGCTCAAGAGTCAAAAATGAAAGTTAAAAAGGTGATTGGGAAAAATGCAAATGAAGTAAAAAGTTAAATAAAGCTACAGTTATGTCCATGATGGATAATTGCACAAGATAATACTGAAATACAAGACAACCTTCACTCTTAGGCCATTATGTAACAGTGTAGACATGTTTTAATACATTTTTGTGTATGACTGTACAGTTCTGACAAGATCATTGCAAAGTCATTGTGTGTCCCCGCTCATAGAATGGGTTTGAACATCCTCATCTGGCAGGTTGGATTGTTTGAAAACTCTAATGAGGTCTGGCTGTCTGGTGTGCCACCGGTCTACGGGAAACAATTAGCAACAGCCTCACCGTGACAGGATGTAGTCTGCCATTCTTCTGCTGAGCTCACTCACCCTGCTGAGTAGAACCTGTGCTACTGACTCCTTACTCAAAGACAAACAAACAAACAGTGACTTACTTTCAGGATCATCACGTAGAACAGGAGTGTCAAACTCAATATCACTAAGGGCCACACTGGAAAATGAGAATCACATCAAGTGCCATACATGTATAGTTTATTGACATGGTTTTATTTAAGGCTTTTAACTTTAAAAAAATCTTTGACTTTATTATTGCATGTCTCATATTGTCTTCTCACTGACAGTTTGGTCGACGTAAAGTCCTAAAAAAGTCAGTAAAAAAGTTCCTCAGCCATCAGGAAAAAAAAGCGCCCTGAAGGTAAAAAAATAAAATAAAAAGAAAGCAACAAAAACTTTGGCAAAAAAAGCAACAAAAACTTTGGAAAAAGAGACAAATACGTAGAAAAGTCAACAAAAACAATTCGGATCAAAATCTGCGAAGGGCCGGATTTGGCCCGCGGACCTTGAGTTTGACAAGTGTGACGTAGAAGATCGATTTATTTTGGTTCTATGAGAGTTGGCTATAAAGGTGTATATACTGTAGCACATCCTGTGTGTTAAAAGTCCCCAAACAGAGGTGACCTGACCACCCCTGAGAAGTGGAAGTTAAAATCAAACACTCCTTCATGGGAAGGACCCGCCCCCTTCAGGTGAAATCATTCCCCTTAATTAGAGGCTATATGTACAGCCTTCCTCCCTTTGTTCACTCTTTACCACCTAACTACGATGCCTGAGTCTTGTAAGTTGATTTGCTTAAAGGAACACGCCAATTTATTGGGACTTTAGCTTATTCACTGTAACCCCCAGAGTAAGACAAGTCCATACATACACTTCTTATCTCCGTGCGTGCTGTAACGCTGTCTGACGGCTCCAGCATTAGCTTAGCCTAGCACAGATCCTGCAGGTAACTGGTTCCAACTAGCCTACTGCTCCCAATTGTGACAAAAGTGACAAAATAACGCCAACATGTTCCTGTTTACATGTTGTGATTTGTAGAGTCACAGCGTGTACAAAAAACAACGTAACATGAGACACAGCCATCTTCTATCCGTAAAACAAACCGGGAACTATATTCTCAGACAGGCTTGCTGCGAGCATATCACTCCGCCCAAGTACTATATTCTTCCGGCAGAGAATATAGTTCCCGGTTTGTTGTCACGGTTAGAAGACGTGCTGTTCTGTTTTTGTACAACGCCTGTGACTAACAAATCACAAACAACATGTATAATAGGAACATGTTGGCGTATTGTCAATTCGACAGCAGTAGGATTACTGGAACCATTCGCCTGCCTGTTCTGTTATGGGCTGATGTCGCTGGAGACGTCGGACAGCTTTACAGCACGCACGGAGATGAGAAGGGTATGTATCGACTTGTCTAACTCTGGGGGTTACGGTGAATAAGCTAAATTCCCAATAAGTCGGCATGTTCCTTTAAATATTGATTGGTTTTGATTGTCATTAATGCACACAGGTTATCTTTGTATTTCTTGTTAAAGCCTCTGAACACCCACACAGGTGTTTTTCATTTATTCTGGCTGATTAGTCTTTTTTCAGGTTGAAGGTCGGCCGGAGCTTTGATGGGAATTTATTAGGTCACAAATTCTTTCCAATTCTACCAATAAGGATGACAAAGGTGTCATTTTCCCGCCCTAACAGGTGCAAGAACACTAACTGTGGACTCAGGAAGATGTCAATCACTCAGTCTAACCACACCCACACAGTCCTGGAAAAGGTCCAATCAGCCACATTAACTACCTTTTTAATGAGTTTTGGTATTTTGCTGCAGAGTTAAAACACACATACCCAGACAGAAGTGGGCAGCAAAGAAATTATACTGAAGCTGCCTTCTGCCAATAAATGCTCTGCTTCAACGGCCCACCTGCTTACTGCTTCTTCTTTCATGCTGACATCAATTCAGTCTACTCCAGTGTTTCCCTTCACTGTTGTCTATTGATATCGTACTAGAGAAATGCTTTCGGATTATTGGATATTTGAGATACATGAACATCAATTGAGAATCATTTTTTTTATTTTGTAATTTAGAACAAATGGTCATAGTTATATTTGACAGAAAAGGTTCTGCCACTTGAATATTCTGCTAGGAAAACTAGTCTAGTCTAACTTACATTAACATTAGATGCTTGATAACAAAAGCAGAACACAAAGGGAGGAGGTCGGGGTGTTAATGTACTGGTATATGCAGAGTAAGATTGGATGTTTCTAGTCAGCTGGTAGCCAAACCGCTTATGAATGCTACCTAATTATGTAAAGCTGACTATGGATGTGATTGTGAAGTGCAGAATGAAACCATATAAACATTGTATCATCAGCACTTCTTTCTGGTTCTGCTGCATCGGCCACTGTCGCATACCATAAACCACGCATCCAAGCTTGTGACCTTTTGGCACATGCCTTCTCTCTCTTTCACTATGCATTTATGACAGAAATGGAACAAGTGAAACCATATTTTACAGAATTTTATTTAAGGGCTGCTAACTGAATCCAAATGAGTCACTGACTGTGACTCATATGCCATTCACTGCCTCCACTGCTGCACCTGAGTGAGACGGAGTCAAATGTAGTGAAAGACAAAGCGTGTTCAGATTTATTCATTCAAGCTATGGTATCAGCTGCAGCAATGGTCCCAGCAGGGGACTGAACATTTCCAAACGGGCTTATGACAACCAGGTCACAAACTGTTATGCTTTTCTGTTCTGTTCTGCTGAGGTCTGTGTCTAGATATTCCAGTATGAGGACCTGTCTCTGAATGGAAAGGGAGAAATCGATGCTTTACTGGCTAAATCTGATTTTAATCAGTTTTAGTGACATTTACAAAAAAACAGCACAGCCATAATGCAGAAATATTCACGCTATTAGCAGCATAGCACTAGGGATGGCATTGTCTGTCTGTTGGTTGGTTGGTTCACCACTTTGGTCCAGACTGACATACCTCAAGCAGTATTGAATTGATTTCCATGAACTATCCAATAAAGATATTCACGCTGGGGCGGCCTCTAGCTCACCCAGTAAGAGCGGTCGCCCCATGCTGGCTGAGTCCTGCAGCTGCATGGGTTCGAATCCGACCTGCTGCCCTTTGCTGCGTGGCATCCCCCATCTCTCTCACCCATTCATACCTGTCCACTGTCACTACATAATAAAGGGAAAAGCCCCAAAAAGTCTAAAAAAAAAAAAGATATTCATGCAAACTACAGGTTCAGTGCTGCTGACTTTGATAATCCCATGCCTTTCCTTCCTCCGTGAGGTTGAAGTGTTTGGCTTTTGATCAAATATCTTTTGGACAAATTACTATAAAAATTGGTGCACACATTCGTGTCCGCCTAGGTAGAATTGTAACACCTCTGGTCACTTGACTTTGTCATCTAGCCAAGCTCCACAATCTGTTTTAAAATGTCCTTTTGCACAATACTTAGATTTTTGCTAGCTGTATTTTATGCTTAGTTATGTTTGTAAACTTGACCTGCTAGCATGTTTCATTGTGAGCATGTTAGCTTGGTGATATTAGTATTGTACAACGTCACAGAGTCGCTACCATGGCAGTGGACTCTTGATTTTTACGGTGAGTAATAGGAAACGTGATGTTGTGCCATGAGCAGCAGGAATGGCAGTGAACATATTCCTTAGTTATGGTAATGATTACACAGAGAGCTAACTAGATCAGCACACGTCTGACAAACAGATTGCTTAAATGAAACTACTGTTGTAGCGTGGGGTTCAACCCCGCTGTCAATAAACCCGTTCTCTACTTAATTGCTATTCTTGCTTTGAAAACACAATTAAGATGTTTCAAGGGGCTCTGCATTAAAAGTGCTATCAGGGAACAAAAGCAATAAATGAGTTTAAATTTCACCGGGGAACATAGTAATTAGGAGTGAGGGGTACACTTGCCCTGGTGGATTTCACTGTTGACTGGAGTGCTCTGTAAAATTCCCCGTAGGTGTTCACTGTGTGGCTCCTTCTGTGTACTGAGGTGAGCAACAACATGCTTTATTCAGAAATGAATGTATCCGTCCAATAGAATTACAATGGCCCATGTGTATTTATTTAACACATTCAATTAAAATCACAATATTGTCCATACGTTCGATCCACAGTTTAAAGTATCTTTGTATCCAATTAGAGCGTTCCTTTCTCCCACATGCTGTCAACAGACTAGTGGCACTTGTACTGAGCTTGTGTAGCTGTGTTTCTCGTGTGCGTGTAAGGGGAGTTTAAATTACCTTTAGTTTTATAATTAAGCAATATGGTGCAAACGGGTACGTTAAATATGTGCCCACGTTTAGTAGTGTAGTATTATGTGATTAGCTGTGTCGATGAATCATGCAGGCCGTGAGTGGCTCTCATATTCAAATGTCATCCTCTAAGACAATCAGGCACTGATTTACAGTCACAGCTTTTGGGGTTTGCAGGCTTTTGTGCATGCATGTAGGAGATGGTCTTGACTTTAATGAAACAGGTTTAGCTTCATAATGAGAGAACACTCTGACCGTAAGCGTTTGTCATAATGTGAATATATCTAAAAGACAGCATACCAGAACTCAGCTTCTAATTCTGTACATTGTCCAGTGCAGTAATTAAAAGAAATGCATTCTTAATTGGCTTGAGCCGTCAGCGTTTTGAAACACAGCATACCTTCAACAGGCGAGAGCTTTACAAACAAACACATTATAAATAGCGAGGAATGAGTGAAGACTCTAAATGGAATATTTGAGCGTCCATGTACTGTTCTGTTTGTGTACCACATTAAAGCAAATGCTTTCCAGTCTTATCTCATAGGGGTTAGGTTGATTACTGATGTGGTGCAAATAGAGCTGCAAAGTTATTGCTTGATTTTAATCGCATTTAATTTTGAAGGATCTGTCAAATGTATTGTAATGGGACATTTATTGCATATGAGAAGGCACAATAAATGTGTGCATTATGAATAAATATTCACAATTTATTTTTTTTATTTAACTGATCTATCAATAAACTAATGTAGCCTAATCTGTACTGCCTAGCAACAAAACAAGCACAATGTGACTTCATCCAGTGGTTTTAAGTGTACGGCCCCAGTTATGTTATAGATGATAATCTGCTGTTACCATAGTAATGCTCCTCACAACTGGTGTGAAGATTGCACTGTGGTGAAAATAAGAACCAAAGCGTCTTTCCCGCCTCGCTGTCATTCCCTGAGCTCTCTTTCTGTGCACTAATGTGCATGGTGTTGTTGGTGGATTAGAGCCGCATGTTTATCACACTGCAACAGGACTTTCACTCTGCTGCAGGAAGTGTTCTCCACACCTTAGTCCCTTTTGGGTGTTCCTGAGCAGCATTATTGTGAACAAGCATTCAATGTGGAACATATTCTCTGAAGCTTAGACATACAAAATGTATTGCATTTCTTGTTTTAGGTTCTGCGTCTGTATTCAGAACCTGGGGGGGAGGGGGACCAAAATTTGCTGAAAGGGATTATTTGACTCCAGAAACAAGTCTACACCTAATCCACTGAAATAACACATTTCATCTTCTTGTGTTGAGCTCCTAAGCCAAATCTAATGAAAAAAACTTCAGATAAAGGACTGAGTGAAAAGTGAGAAGCAAAGTGTTCCGGCTTTTGCTATAAATCTAGGAAGGATTATTTTGCTATATGTGCCATGAATTGAGCATCTGTGTGGCTGGATGAAATAGTCCAGTGAGTGATGTATCATTATCACAGGGGGTGGGGTTAAGCATTAGTGGTCTGGGAGAAGAATAGGATTGTAGGATGGAATGGTTTGCGATCGACTCAAGATTAAACTTATTTTATCTGGCTCAAATTAATCAAATCCATCTCACTTGGTTACCAAATGCATCATGACACAGATACAGTGGAATGTCAAAATACAAACCCATAAAGGAGGAATATTGCATCATGCCATGTACTACAGCAAGACTATCGGTGTGGAAACAAAGTGGGAAATGAAAGACCAAAAACATGGACATGTCCACGGTCATGCCACAATAGTCTGCACTGAAAACTTGAGACAGAGAGGAAGGAGAAAGACAAAGAAAAAAAAAGACACACGGGGGAACGTACAATGGGGAGACGGTACACACGCAGGCAGACGCAATAACAGTCATCTGGGGGATCCTCAGTGTCAGGAGACCCACGAGGGATCACTGAAGCCATACACATCTGAACTATTGCCGCCTGGCATGGCTTAACAGGATTGGCTGCTGTGTTGTGGCTTGGATACCATTAATCTGTTTTATCCACTTACTGCACCTTAAACTGTGGTGGAAGGATATACAGCAAGCTGTTGCTATCTCCTGTTGGTTATCCCTTCTTTAAACCTGCTATTCTATTCTAGTTTAGTCCTTCATTGTAACAATATCTTATGGCACAATATGGAAAAGGCAAGTGATTTTAAAAAGGGAATTTGATGACAAAGGAAGCCAAAATCATTCAACTTAAAAAAAGAAGAAGAAATGAACATTTTAAATTGTCAAAGTCAAAGACGTAGCGACTTTACTTCTCCTTGATACATGGATTCCTCAGTGAGTCTTCACTATCTTCTTTAAGCTTACAGTGTTTTCATTTGACAGCTGAAATGACAAAAGAACAAATTACAGCCTGCAGACCCATTCAATTGACCTACAGAAATCAGTATGCATTCATACTGTGGCCCCAATATCGAGTCAGAAATCTGGCTTTTCACTATCTCGGATAAAAAAAGTCGCTTAAGTCTGAAAGAAACTTGTCTCTGTGCTGGACCATTGGGCCAAATCAATGAGCTGAACATTCACGACCGGACTAAAACCCTGGGCCTTAATTAAGTTAGTTGGATGCACAAACACACGCCCTGTTAGCCTTTTCCCTTCTTGTGTGGGTGGCTGAAATCTTGAAATTAAATAAGATAATGGAAAAGAGGAACATTATTAGATTATTCCAAAAGGGTTACAAGAAAAACTCTGTTGTCTCACAACAGTTTACTGCAGTACCAGCAACTTCCCCCGCTTATCATGGTTGCTACATTTGCATGGCCGAGCATCTACCCTCTGCTCCTCTGTCCCACTTTGAATTGCATTAACCTGTAGTGTTCAAATGTGCCAACGTTAGCTTATCTCCTAAAAGATAATGCTGTGCTCTCTAGAGAATGCTCAGCTATCATGGGTTTGGAAGAATTGATCTTCCCGTCATAACGTGCAGGAAATCCCTCCGGTGCTGTCAAAGCAATATTACAATAAAGGCATACAGTGTGTATTTCCTGCAGATCTTGGAAGACTCAAATAGAATTACCAGTCGTGTTTGGAAGAAAAACAGCTAGATTTGATGAAGCAGGTGTTTTAAAAGGCCTGTATTGGCATTTCTGGAGGGTTATTGACAGCGTTTGGAACTACAAGCTGCTCCTGTTAGTAGAGAGGTATTAGTTGTGGCTTATCAGTATTGGTGCAATGAAGACAAAATACATATTGTTTTTACTGACTAGAATAAAGCCGTTGGCTTTTGTTGCTTTCATTTTTTTTTTTTTTATGATATTCTGTACCATCTGCTAAAGATTTAAACTCAATCTCTGTGTGGATTACAGTTATTCTGTGTTTCCCGTTGAGTGGAGAGTGTTAAGGATCCCTTGTGTAATTCCACAGGTACAGCAGATTCCAGTTGTCGTTTGTAAAATCCTCACTGACCTCTCCGCTCCACTTTGATTCCCTGACTCCATCTTAAGTGGAGTTGACAGTTGGCGTTTACTCTGAAACTGAAGCAGTCTTTTTTGATCTACCCTTCAAAAACGAGTGCATGGACACTCAAGAATGCACTGTGATCTTTCAGTATTTGCATCAGGAAGAAATGATATACACATTAACAAAGAGTCAATAAACTATACAAAAAATATGAAAATATTTAGATGACATATTAATGAAAGTTACCTATGTGTTATATTTTGTTGCTCTCTCCCTTTTATAGTTGTATGTGAAATCCTGCCTACTTCACTCTGCAAATGGCCACACATTACCAAGCATATATATATTCCATTATATATATATATATATATATATATATATATATATATATATATATATATATGTCTGTTCTGTTGTTATTTTTAAAAATAAAAAACTAAATAAAAAATGGATCTGTCATGGTACCCTGCATAAGTGGCATCACGCTCTGTCTGCCACTTGTTGTCTGTAGCTGGTTGTGCTTTGCATGTGTGGGATTCTGAAACGTCCTTAAATTCGGGAATTGTCGTTTGTTTATTCAAAGTCAAAGACAGTCCAAAGTAGTGCTACTTTGCACATTTTTGTTGGTCTGAGGTGCCGTGCTGTGCTGTGTGAGAGGGGGATTAGCCAGCGGTTAGAGTGGAAAAAGCCAATGTGTGCTTCTTTTACCGATATATATTTAACAATATCTTTTGCATTTCTAATCCAAACAACGTCAAATTTGGCACTCGTGCCAGTAGCGAGACACCTGTCAAGTTTGAAATCCATCGGACTAACGGTTCTAGAGATATACATAACACCCACACACACACACACACACACACACACATACAGACAGACGTTCCTGCAATTTATAGATAGATGTTGACATCATTTTGCTGAATTAAAACAAAATGTCAAATTAAACAGCATAGCTGCAGGGTCTCTACCAATAACAGCATTCCCTTTTGTCATAGTACCCTTTGGTCTCCAATTCCAGTGAGCAAAACTTTCCTATAAAAGCCTCTATTTTCTGTCACTCTTTCTTCTGACGCCCAGACGAGTGTCACAGATCCTGACAAGGCTGACAAGACAAGTGTCAACACAGGTGACAAAAAGTCTCTCTTGCCACATTTTCTTTTCAGTCAAAGTCTAAGAAAAATAAAAGTCACCTTTGTTACTTTATTGTGCCAGATTTTGCCATTCTGACACTTAATAAAGCGCTTTATAAAAACTTTCTTTTCAGTCTGTCTACAGCCACGCTAGTGACTGCGTGAAGGCCAATTTATGCTTCTGCGTTAAATCGATGCCGTGGCTACGTACGTAGATACGTGGCGATACCGACCCTACGCCAGACCCTACGCCGTAGCGCGTCGCTCGGCTGTGGCTTGGTAGCATTACATTTCGCCCTGGTTCTCCTTCTCCATAAACAACATGAAATCAGGGAGAGGGTTGACTTTTCCTGCTACAGATTTCCCACCGTGGTCAGAAAGCACAGGGGAGACACTTTGTTTCTCCCACTATGCCTCTAGAGCCGCTACTGCTCCAAAGCTAATCGCCATCACTCACTCGCTCTACACACACCCCCCCCACCCACCACACACACACACACACACACACACACACACACACGCACACACACATGCCAGCCCTGCTATTCTCTTAAAGAGATTGACGCACGCACCAACGCACAAGTATAAACTTCAGGCCACATACACAGGCTACGGCGAAAGCTCTGCGTGGAGCCTCTGCACAACCATAAATCAATGTGTCTTCTGAAAACTGAACCAGTAGCAAAAGTGATCAATGACTGCAGGGGATCAGTTATCTTTGAATTGATTTGTACTTTGTACCGTTTTTAACTGTGTTTCCAAGATACTGTGTTCCATTTGTATTAGTCATATTCTGCACTTTATGTTTGAAACAATGGTTAAACACACACTATCTCCTTCAGGCCACTCCTCTTTCTGGAATAAGTCAAAGTTTGACATGCCCTCCCTCTTCTTCCTGCTCTCAACACAGAGAGTTCCACTCTGTTCATGTGTTACCTCGTTCCCTCTCCTCACCCCATCTGTCAGTATGACGATGGGTGGAACCAACAAGAGCTGAAAGGAGCAAATCAGTGAGGATCAGTAATACCCTTTTCCACCAAGATTAGTGTGTATATTCAGTTTTTTTTTACACATGGTTAAACCTGCTTAAAATAGCCAAGACTCCTTTTCCCTTGCCAGTAGACGAGTATGTCTGTTTTTCTTTTTTCCTGGTGTCATGTGCCAGAAAATTATTTCTTATATTATTATTATTATTATTTATCTACTGATCTTTCTCTTTAAAGGTCCCATGACATGGTGCTCTTTGGATGCTTTTATATAGACCTTAGTGGTCCCCTAATACTGTATCTGAAGTCTCTTTCCCGAAATTCAGCCTTGGTGCAGAATTACAGCCACTAGAGCCAGTCCCACAATGAGCTTTCCTTAGTATGTGCCATTTCTGGGTCTGTAGCTATTGAGGAGGAGAGAGGGAGGGGGGAGGCAAGGTGGAGGGTGGGGGTTGGCCTTGACCAACTGCCACTTTGCTCGTTTGAAAGCCATGATGTCTCTCTCTCATGGGTGGGCCAAATTCTCTGGGTGGGCAAAGCAGAGAAAGGGGAGGTAACCTTGCTCCTTATGACCTCATAAGGAGAAGATTCCAGATCGGCCCATCTGAGCTTTCATTTTCTCAAAGGCAGAGCAGGATACCCAGGGCTCGGTTTACACTTATCACCATTTCTAGCCACTGGAGGACCATAGGTAGGCTTGGGGAACTCATATTAATGTTAAAAAACCTCATAAAGTGACATTTTCATGCCATGGGACCTTTAATAACTTTGTAAATAACTTCTCCTCGAATGGCAAAATGAGAAGCACACCAAGAATTTCAATGTACAGTACAACTCGTTCCTTTTGAATCCTTGTACGAAATACATTGGTTGCATTAAATATATGTTGTGTGCTAATGGGTGATGGACAAGAAAATGGTCCTAATAAAATCTTTTGTAAATGCCCCGAGTGCGGGTCATATATCATATTGCATGGTATGGCATCACATGTAAGCCAAATCTGCCTCCATTACAGCAAATATACTCTGGATGCAGCCCATTTCACACCGCCACAGACGAGTTTCAGAGAATACTTATTATGTTGTCAGTGGTATCCTTTTTAGAGGATAGTGTGGCCGGGTTGAGTTGTCCCATCTATGCTCAAATCAGCTTTCTCCACTTGCTATCGTGGACAGGCCTGTTTGAGTGGATACTTATTATGCTGTCAGTGTTTTCTTTAGAGAACGTCTCCACTGGGTTGAGTTGTTCCATTTCTTTTTAGATGTACCCCCACTATTAAAGCTAAGATGCCAGTGTTTACATAATGTGTGGCAGCATCATGTGTCCTTTCAAGCCTGGCATTTATATAGTCCACTGTTGTACAGTACGTGCATTGGATTACTGACTTTGCGCGCATACTGTACACTGCTGGATATCAGTGATGGACACAGTTACCACATAACTGCATTTATTTGTCACTTTATGTATTAGCCATGTTCTTGCTGTTGCTTTCACTCTCTAGTCCATAAATCATGTACATAGAGAATGGCTTTGCAGGTTTTGCTTTAATTGTGAAAAGGAATCTTTATTATCTCCTGTTCAGTCCCCATAATCAACTCTAGAGATTGATTCTGGATAATGGATGCGGTAGATTTTTAAAGGGATGAAGAAAAGAAATTCACAACTCTGTTTTCTATTTCATCCACCTAATTATAATTGTTTTCTCCTAGAACATAGTTTTTTTTATTTTAGCTGCATTGTGTCATTTTTGTTTCAAGGCAACACCTGTCAGTGATGTCTTTGCTACTTGTTTAAGCTGCAAGATACAGTATGTGTTATGTAGCCCAATGCTGACAACTGTTTATTAAAAAGTTTGGGGATATGTGTGTGACTTGATAATTAAAGGCTCTCTTCACAGACTGTGATACTGTTAGTTCAAAATATATTTTTTAAATTATACCTACTACCTAATATTGAAGAAACAAATCACGTATTTATATTGTTAAAAGTGAGATTGTCATGTCTTTTTATTTTAAAGTAGGTTGACAGGCTATATAAATACTGTGAAAGTATAAAAATGCTCAATCCACAGAGAAATACACACAGCCCATATATATATATATATATATATATGTTGAATAAATTACAATGTATTTATATTTATATGTTAAATGAAATCTTGTTTTGATATATTGCGTAGAACTCTATATTGGGGCTAAGGTTTGTGATTATGCTCACAGTAGCTGAAATATTTTGTGCTACCTTCAGCTTTGCCACTCAAACTGAAACTGAAATGATGCATTATGGATATTCAACATAAAAACCAGGAAATGGAAATTCGTATTTAATTTCATTCAACATTACATAATGAGCCTGAGCCAGATATTGTGTTATGGGACTGTTGGGAAAGCTTGTTTACGTCAGACCTGCTTCAGTTTCTCGGAGGAAGGTCATGCCTAAGTTTCTCTTCTTAGTAGGGAAGAATTTAATGTTTGTGTGATTTACAGTGTGGCGAAAACCTGACACCAACATCTACATTGTATTCCTCTACAGAGGAACTGTGTGGTAGCTGAAGCAAAGCTAATGGTAACTAGAGACAATCTTACGATGGGATCACACTAGTCGCGCCACCAAATTGGGTCAGTGGCGTAAAGTGGGACGGCCCAATGGTCCCTTTCGTTCTTCCTACCCCCCCCCTTACTTCCAACACTCTTGCTTGGGCCACACCCATCTTCGAACTCAGCCTTCATTTTGATCTCAACTGCACACCTGTAAAGTTTTGTGACTGTATCTGGCATGGTTATTGGGCCATGGCGTACAATGGGTGGGTCAAGGCCCCTTCCCTACTTTCTACCCCTTGACTTCTGGCGCCCTTGCTCGGACCCCAAACATCTTCGAACTTGGCCTTCGTTTTGATCTCAAGTACACTCCTGAATCACAGTTGTGATATATCGCAAAATCTGGTTGCAGACAGACAGTAGTATAACACCTGTCAAAGTACACACACACACACACACGCGCACACACGCGCACACACACACACACACACACACACAGACACATGCACGCATTTAAACAATACCAGCGTCGCTGTGAGAAGCACTAGCACCATTTAAGGGGGTTAAGTGAAATAAGACAGAGTGCATTTCCGTGAGTCAGTTCTGTTCAAGAAATGTTGCCATCACATTCTTGTATGAATTTTATCATAAAATCTTCCAGCTCTCTTGTTTCTACCAGGGTTTGCGATAAAAGAAGTAAGCAGGAAGCATATTATTATTTTCTGAACCAACAGTGATGCAAAGCCACCATAAGCAAACAAGGAAAGAAAGTCTCACGTTTCTCAAAAGGAAAATCTACCGTTGGCTTATGTCTCTCCACCTAAGTATTACAGTAAACCAACCAACTGCTGAATGCGACAAGTTGACACATGTTCTCTGCAGCTGTAAAAAGTCATTCTTGAAAAGATTGCCTGGAAATCACCAAGTGAAATAGAATAAGGGGATGCAGACTGAGGCTATGCAAGGAAGCAAATGACAAAATTCCCTCACAAGAAGTGAACTTTGCCGATTTGTGATGATAAATCTTTATGAGGATAGTGTGTATTACATGTTGGGTGTTTCAGGCTCGGAATCTACCTAGATCTTTGTGGCTTGCATATGAAGTTTTATAATGACCTTTAGTTTTATGGAATTACTTTTACCCTATATTTATACAATATATTTAATCTAAAGAAGCTAAAAACAAATGTTCTCAATCAGCTTCTTAAGTAGTGAGGTTTACAGTTCATGATCAGACACGTTCTTTTTTTTTTTTCAATGTTGCAATAGTTTTGGTTGTTTAACATGCGACATTTCTACATTTCTGCATGAACTCTTTTCAAGGTTGGAAGTGGGTGGAGTTTAGTTGGAAAAAGTTGATGTATGTTACATGGACTTTTGGCAACAATCAGAGCTGAGCAATATTTGAATCGAATGACATTTAGGGAGTTGTTTACTTATGTTGCATTCACAAAATGTCAGCAAAACGGGAAGGACAAGAAAACCTCCTGTTGTTCCGACTTATTCACACATCACCAGATGGTTAATGGCTCCCCCCACTGCTAGCCTTGCAGTCACATTAATTTAAATGCTTAAATTAGTTTCTTTTGTTGTGTTACACATTTGTAGCGGTTAGTTATCAAGTGAAACTGGGTACAAACAAACAGTGTAAAGCTCCCTTTTATTTAGATGTAACGGTCAGCAATGGATGCTTTGCATGCAGCCATGTTGCCAGCAGTTTGTTGACACTTCTTAAGTTATTGTGACCAAGTGACGATATCCACAATATAATAGCTGTCAAAAACTCCTGATATCTTTCACTTGGAATTCCAACTTGGAGGTTGACGTGAATGTTTTTTTCTGACTTGGCTGCTTGTAATTACGTTGTGATTAATAGGATATGAACAGTTTTTGACTGTATTGTAGGCTGGCATGATCTTAAACTTACTGTTGAGTTCCACAGACAAACATATGATCACATTTAATTCATTTATTACAACATAAGATGAATAAAATGTAGGCCTATATACTGTGTAGTTGCCTATCACTATGCATTATGTCTCTATGGAATTTAGGAAATTGTAATATAAAGAAGAGGAAAAAATAGGTAGAATACATTCAATATACTGAGCATCAGCAGCATAGGCCTACTGGAATACCAAATGAATATTATAGTGATAACATGGGTAATAAAATACAGTAACTCACATTATAATGATAACATGGGTAACAAAATACAGTTACTCACTGTTGAGTACCACCGTCTCATGAAACAAGACAATATAATGATGGTGGTAAAGCAACATCCCCTAAACTGACACAAATTAGACCACAGACCCCCATGTAAATAGATTTTTTCCCAGGTTCCCCATTTGACTATTGGTTTTAGGTCTTTTTATTACAGAAAGTGTATGAAACATATGATAGTCATACAGTCTGTCATTTTGTTACGTATGGATGGAATTATAGTAAAAAATAAAGTATTCCCCTTTTTGTTGTGGACCCCCTGGAAACCTCTCAAAGACCCCTAAGGTCCCCGGACCACACTTTGGAAACCCCAAACATAAGAAGCCCACATGAATTAAACATTTAAGTCTCAGTGTGACTCAATGCTGATTTGGAAGAACTAATACACAAACAGTAGCGATACACACCTGTGTGGCATATTGTCTTCTTCAACAACATGGAAAGCAAAAAAATGACAGACTTCGTTCATTCATCCACTCTCATTGCCATTATTTTCCTCTCAGCTGTCAGTCATCCTGTCCTGCAGACCCCGCCTCCTACGGAAATACAGGAGGTCGTCCCGACACGTGATTGATTCAGTATGGCGGAGCTGTTGGCTGAATGATTTTTACAGTACCGACGGGTCCTAAAACCCTGCCTGTGGATGCTCCTGGAGACTGGAGGGGATATAGCCATTTGCCCCCCAGGGGTGCTCAATTCAGGTAGTGTTTATTTTCTGTCACTGTAAAAGACAAGTATACAGTCTTCTCCTTGGCTTGGACGTTCAACCATGTCTCAGAAAGTATGTTTATGTTGTAGCCTAACGTTAGGTGTCTGCGCTGTTCCTCCTCGGAGTCAAACTAAGTTAGCCTACTCCCATTCTTCTTCACTTGACTTTTTATTTTCGTATCGTTGGCTAGTTTATATTCAGCAGAAGGACAGTGTTGCCAACACACAGGCATTGTGGTTCAGCATTACCAATTTGGAGTGGTTTAAAAAAAAAAAAAAAAGCTGTCGACTATACGTGTTGTGCAACACCGCGCCACCTTAGCTGCTCGATTTGAGTAGGACTCTAATCCCACTGTTAAGATAGCTATATTTTAAAGCCTGTTTCAGACTCGTCTGTCGGAAAAGTGACGTTTATGGACAGCGGACGATACTATTCTCTCTCCCCCCCCCAACAAAACTTTTCATTTTCCTTTTTATGAGTGGTGCACAGCGCCATATACGTTGTCATGTTGTTTTAATTCCAAGTGTGAGTGAGGTTAGTGTTAACCGATGTATTGGGGAATTGTGTCGCTAGTTCCAGTTCTTTGTTTACCAGTGAGGCACGTCACGCGTTGAACTGTACTAGTGCAGTAAGAGGTTGTCTCCTAGTAATGTTATCTCTGCTCAAAATTATCCTTCAACGTTACACACTTTTCTTCAATAAACAGTCAGTACCTGTGTGTGTGTGTGTGTGTGTGTGAGAGAGAGAGAGAGAGAGAGAGAGAGAGAGAGAGAGAGAAAAAAGAGGAGAAAGCACTATGTGTTTGATGGAGCTAGGTTTCTGCTGAGGTTGAACCGCCGCTGCCACAGCTTTGGGTATAAACTTGTGTCTTCATGAAGTGTAAACACAAGAGAGCAGCAGCAGGGCGACGCTGAAGTTAGTTTCCAGTTCGCAGCTTCCGATTCGGAAGTTATGGAGAAGGTTTACAGCTGTTTGAACCTACTTTCAGATTTGTGAAACTTTTATTTTATTAATGAAAGCCAAAATGTCCAGAAAACAATAAGCCAGGTGTAGCTTTAAAAAAACCCTACTTGATTAACAAGTAGACTCCAGTAACCGTTTAAAACACAGTGTCAGATTTGTAAAACCTTCTATTTTATTCTATTAGTCTAAGGAAAATAGTTTTTGATGTAGACCTGGTCGGATGTGGTATGGATGAAAAATGTAAGTTTCTATTTTCACAAATGGAATAAAGGTTTCACAAATTTTAAACTGTGTTCTAAACATAAACAGTATATATAGGATGGACCAACCGATCCCGTTGCTCTGGACGGAGACCAGTGAAGGATATTAGAAGCACTTTTCCGGTGAGCGTTACTGAGCAGCCTCCAACTGAGGAGAAAGGGGGGGTGGGAGCAAAGATAACTGTCGAAAGTTGTAAGTCTTCTGGTAGCTGTGCCAAGAGAAATCTCAATCATTCCCAATCTTACAGAGACGGAGAGCGTAGGTATATGTAAGGAGATAACATGGGCACAGGCTAATTATTGCTAACTAACATGCTAGTTAACATTAGTAATTAAACTTAAACAGCTAATGTGAGTCGAAACTGCCTGCAGGCTTCTCCTGTACTATACAGTAATTCCTCTACTATGCGACAGTAAGTCACTTGGTTATGACAGAGTCATTAGCCTTTTGCAAAAACGTCTGCTACGGAGCCATAACGTGAGATACAAGGTAATGGAGCCTTTCATACATTGTCGTGTTTCTTTAGAAATAAACAATGCACATTTCAGAGTCTTTAAACACTTCAGATGTAAAGTTATTCGCTGTCAAAGTGACGTCAAAATGAATGGCAGTCAATGGAATGCTAACCATAGGAGCTACGCATTGTGAGGAGAAGCTTACCCCCTTGATTCTAAACAGTCTTTAGCTTCTATAGGTTAATAGATCTGGCAAGTCTAGTATTGTTTTTTTTTATCTGGACCTGGTCTGATGTGGTGTAGATGGAGAAAAAAGAAGAAGTGATATTGCCATTTTTCTTTTGTCACAAATGGAATAAAGCTTTCCTAAATCTGAAATGGAAGTCAAGGTTTGACAAGTGTAAATGTACAGTAGGGTTTTTTTAGGCTAGACCTGGTCTATAGTTGTCTGAATGAAGAAAACGCAGTAAACTCAGCCTTCATTAATAAAATAAAGGGTTCACAAATCTGAAAGTGGGGTTTAAACAATGTGAAGGCTTCATTTGGATGTCTAATACCATTCACAACAATAAGCGTTGCAAAAACTCAATATTTTCTCTTAACTTTCCCCTTAACCGCGGCGAGTCTGAAGACAACTTTGGTGTCGTAGCAGCACGGCTGTGCCTCTGCTCTGCTAAGACTCCTTTAAGCCTTAACTAGTGGAAACTATTCCCTCAGCATTACAAGCTCTGGAGGACTGCTGTTGCGCTCTCGTAAACTCCAGGCCCCACAGGAACAAGGTCACTGCAGCCCTTTAAAAAAAAAAAAAATTGGCTCAGGGTGCTTCTCTCAAAGGATGACTCTATGGAGAGCAGAGATCCTGTTTGAAGCAGAAGTAAAACTGGATCTTCTTTGTCGACATTGTGTCTGATATTCTTTTTTCTTTTCCCCAGAGCATCTCTTTGCACAATTGGCAGTCTGTGAAAACAGCTACATTTTAGCCATTTGTCTGTTGATGTTATACCAAGCAGTGAGTGAGAAGGGAGGGATTCAATGTGGTTATGCATACAAGGAGGAATATATTTGAGTCTCTCTGGTTATGTCTGTCTGACTATCTATAGCTTCAAAAAGTCCCGAAACACTGAAATGAGTTTGGTGAAAGGAGGTGTCCCTGAACCGAGAATGAGTGCCCACCTTTAGACCAATCAGGATTGAGTATTCAGCCAAGCCGTTTGTAAAATCCCATCACATCGTCAGATCAGATGCTCTTTAGAAGCCTTTGTTAGATCCAATCGCATGCTTCCAGTTGCAATATCCCTTTATGGTGAAAGTTGAATCAACATTGGCACATGCTAACATTTCCTACTAGGGAAACAGAAAGCCGTGTCTGCCTTTACCCAGGACTGCAACCACTCTCTTCCATTATACCAGTTACTAACAAACATTTTTTTCCCAATTATAAATACGGCTGGGATACTTCACGTGACGTTGGCTTTTCACAACTGAGATCCTCAGGTGGAGTAGTTGGTGGTGGTGGAGGCTCTGGTCCAAATGTTTAATGTTTATTATAATATAAAGCTCATTTAGACAGGCATTGCCCCCCATATGTAACATGTCAGCGTTGTGGTCTTTTTTTATTTTTATTTTTTTGGGGCTTTTCCGCCTTTAATTTGACAGGACAGCTAGGTGAGAGAGGGGGAAGACATGCAGGAAATTGTCACAGGTCGGATTCGAACCCTGGACCTCTGCGTCGAGGCATACACCTCTCAGTATAAGTGCGCCTGCTCTACCCACTGAGCCTACCCAGCCACGTTGTGGTCTTTTTAGGGTACAGATGGTGGAGAGATAAATACTTTTGCCTCTTTTAACTGATTTCTCTTTGTGTGATTGTTGCATATTTGTGCAAAATTGAGTTTAGAAAGAAGCTCTTCTACTTTGATTTTAAAGCTGCAGTAGGTAAGATTGTGAAGAGCCAGGACTTTGCCAACAAATTTGAACATCGACAACTTCTCAGTCCCTCCTCCCTTTCTGCTGCAGCCCAAACCGTCTCCTAAGGCCGGTTACACACTGGAAGCGTCGTGTGAGCGTGTCAGCTGCGTGGCGTGTCCGTTTATATTTCGGCTCCCATGTTAACAGGTTAGAGCTTACACACTGCCGGCGTGAGACGCGTGCCTGCTAGAAATAGAACCGACGCCTATTTTTCATGCGAGACGCGAGCGTGTTGGAAGTGTTTCCAGGCAAAATAGAATAGGAAAAATATGTTTATATGTCATTTAGACACAAAGACATATTAATAAATGACATATTGATGTTTGAAAGTCTAGGTTTTGACATCAATGTAGATATAAATGTAATACAAAATTTCAGAGAAAAGATTTTCAAATATTGCACCTGTATATACACCTGAAATATTTAGGGATGCACGATATTGGATTTTGGCCGATATTCGATATGCCGATATTTTCAAACTCATTTTGGCCGATGCCGATACCGATACCGCTGCATATGCACATTTTTCCCCTGATATACTGTTCACTTTAATTCTACTGAAGAGAAATCCAAGTATCTCTCCTGTACTACCTTTACCTTATTACAGTCATGTGTTGTAGATAAGGCAATACACAAGACCAACAACATTTGATTCTACCATAAATGTATCATTTTACAAATGTAGACAGACATTCACTCCTGAAAAATAGTTAAATTATTTAACTTGGAGGAGAATAAATTATATGCCAGTGCCACATTTCACTTATACTTAGATAGACTTCAAACTTCAGTCCTTAGGAGTAAAATAAATAAAAATAAATGTTCAAATAAAAAATGTAACTCATCTCCTACTTGAACAGGTCTGCCAAATGCCTTACATCAGAGGCAACGCTAAACAGCCGTTCACTGTCAACACAAGCTACGACAGCCGCCGTTCTCTCTTTCTAACTTCCCTTTCACAAACGTATTATCAAATGCAGATGCAGTTGCAGCTGCTGTGTGAGAACCGGAGCATTCCTGTGAGTGTAGGTCGGACAGCTTTTTTAAGGGTGAAGTCTTTGTCTATCCACTGGGCAGTGAGGCTCAACATGCTAACAGGACTCACGCTTGATGTCCAAATGTCCGCGGTAAAGCTAATATGACTAGCGCCGCGAGGAGCTTTTCAATGTGACTGGCGACAACAGTCTGGAGATCAGATAACGGCACATCAGAAAAGTAGCGCCGGCTAGGCATAGCCTGGACATAGCATACCGCGGCTCCACCACGCTCAACGGCTGGTTATCAAGAGCAATACATTCAAAATTCAACTTTTACCTTTGGGTGGTCGCTGCTGTATTTTCTAGCTTTGTGCTTTACAAGTACTGCATGCAAGTTTGTTATGTTTTACATTCGAAATACCTCCACACAGCTGACATGTTGGAAGTTTAAGTTGCTGGCGCTCATGCTACGTTCATGGTCGTCATGTGCGCATAGTAAACAAGACACCCTATCGGCATGGCTTATCGGCAGAAATATTCATATCTGCCGATGCCAATGATGACCATTTAAGCTTTTATCGGCTGATACCGATGTCGTGCCGATATCATCGTGCATCCCTAGAAATATTCTGTAACATATTTTGCAGTCAATACTGCCGACGTTGTCTTGCTTTAATCAAATCAGTAGGCTATATATAAATGGTAGGATAGGCTACGATAACAACGTAGTGTGTGTTCTGAGTGACGGTCCAACATCAGATAGGCTATATAGGCTCTTTACAGCTACACTAAGTTGTTCAGACAGCCCACTTACCCATTTATCAGAGTTTGAATCTGTCGGCACTATGTCCCGAGATCAGCCCTCCCTGTACCTAGCAGCAGGAGCAGCGCTGCGTCAGACACGCTTCTGGTATGTAGGACACAGAAAAATCCACGCAGCTGAGACGCAACAGAAACGCCACGCTCGCGAGACCCGTGCAGTGTGTAACCGGCCTAAGCCCCTCCCACACAACGGAGTTTGACAGAACTGCTGACATGTCAGACAACATGTTCAATAACTAAACACCAACACAACGTTAACTTTACTCACCAACAGTAAAACGATGCTAACTAGCAGGCTAGCGTTGGCCATTTCAGCATCATATCAGACCGACCACTGTGCTAACGTTACTATCATCCTCACCAACGTAGCTTTGTGGACTTTTGACTACTAATAACCAAGTGAAAGATAAATCATTCATGGTAATTATGTTACCTGTTGAGAGGAAATGTGGCTACATCTGCATCGTTCTTCAGATCTTTAAAATCCTGCAGCCACCCCACCTCTGAAAAGCCACTCCATTATTCACGGAGTTTTGGAAAACCTTTCTGCAGCTCGTGCGCGGGGAGGGGGGGAGGGGAGAACGCTATATATGCGTGTACCTGAGCAGTGATTGACAGGCAGATAGACCACCCCTGTGGCCCTGATTGGAGAAAATCAACCGGGAGCGGTGGAATTTTGCCAATGGCACTACAGGCTGAAGGAGGTGCCAGAGGAGCTGTCTTTTTTCTTTCTTTTTTTTTTACATAATTCATGTAGTTCTACTGGAACATAGGGTCAGTTTCAGCAAATATGACAGAAAATTTGTTTTATAAGACTTACCTACTGCATCTTTAAGGAACTGACAGTAACATCTGACATTTTAAACAGTTGGAAAACAAATCTTACTAACACTAAATGCACACACCTAACTTTTCCACTTACAACAAAAATGGATTCCAAGGTACATTGAAGGAATTTTAATCAGTGCTAATGTTTTTCAGAGTGACTTTCTTCTAAGAAACCCTCATGGTGGCTTGAACTGCAGTAAATTGAAGTAACAGCCTCATATTTTAAGTGTGTGTGTATGTGGTGTGTGTGTGTGTGTGTGTGTGTGTGTGTGTGTGCACATTTGTGAAACTAAAGTGTCTACTAATTATATCTTGTGGGATTTTGATGCACATGCATAATAGAAGACAGTAGACAGGTACCTTCAGTGTCTAAAGCCAGTTTTACATAGCCAGGTATAGAATTATATTAAGTTATATGTAATAATCACATTTATTTTCAGTCCAAGGAGTCTAACTGGCATAGAAGATAGTTTCCCTTCACTGCTTTGCAGCATTAAAGTCTATGTCACACAGGTAAATCAATGCCATCACCTCTTACCACTTCATTAAGTCTCAATTAAAATTCTCTTCTGTCACACCTTGTTTTAACTTTTATGTTTTCATCCTCCATCTCTTCTTGTGACAGAGAGATTCATTTAGCCTGAGATTCATTTTGTAGTTAAGTTGTTTTTAAAGCTAAAATCCATAACTTTTTAATATCATCCATAACTTTGGATGACATAGACTCAGACAGACTTTTGACACTGGCATTGTTTGCCAGAACTGTATTGCACTTACCACTCAAAGTAATGAGACTGAATAGATCAGCATAGATGACAGGTACAACCATGGTTACTGTATTAGACTTAATATCTCTTTATATATTTATTTTTAATTGAGCGAAAGAATGAAAAGCATCACAATTTAATGCTCATCCAAAGATATTATGGTTTACTTTAATCATGTCTAAATCAGTGAAAAAGTACAAGTTTGTTTTAGTATACGATTTTGACATCTTTAGTAAAGCCACTTACATATTGCTATTGAGATAATAATTGGGATATTTAATCTTATTGGGATATCACTGTTCTACTTCTTAACTTCTGAGATTAAGATACCCTGCCTTTGAATCTAATCCAGCTCATTAAACTGATCTGTCTTGGGTCAGTTTTTCACATCACTTCCTACTCAACGTTTTGGAGCACTTTTTCTTGTTCTTTACTTGCCCCTAAGATTTCCTCTTGCAATCTCATTAATAAGCTCATTTAGCCCAGTTCCATTGTGCTTTATCAGAGCCCTGACCTGACTTTCCAACTTCCTTCGATCATTAAGCACAAGCTGGCACTGGGAAAGCTTGTTTGTTTGAGGATATTTTGTTGACGTTGTCACACTAATTGATACTAATGGGGTCGTTTAATGCCACTGTTGTGCTCAGGGACAAATGAGGTGACAGGACCATGTAATGCACAAGACACATTCACCCAGCAGGAATTTGTAAACTGCTTGGCAGGGTCTTCCCTTCACCCCAACTGCCATTCAGCATATTATTGTGTCTTTGTTCTCAGTCCAATGTGCATGTGTCAGTCTATCTGTCAAATACACGCAACGTTTGATATGCCACTAATACAGTTTTAATAAAACTTGAGGAAATCAGTCGTTTCACCACAAGCCTGTTAGCAACAACTTTTCTCTGCCAATCCTCTAAACCCGCACTTCCCAAAACTTTTTTCTTTGAGGCCTCCCCCACTGGCCGATAGTCTCCTAAGTGTTTTGTTTTCTGGTGTCATTAGCTAGCTTCTCGCCACAGATGACACATGCCCAGACCTGTCTAAAACCACACCGGCACTAAAACCAAAATGAAGTCTCCAGATATAGCCTTACTTTCCTTTTCGGTATTGATGAGTATCATTAGCACTTTTACGTTTCTCAGACATGTTTCATTCATAAAATAGTGATGGTCCGACTGCAGGAAAAACGAGGATGAGCTAGCTAGTTGCTTGAGTTGCCCACTCCTAATTTGCATAAAGTTGAGGTCCAGGCTACCTCCAGCTCGATTCGCTGCCTCTCGAAACTCTTGAAATCTTTTAAAGTGACTGTTGCCAATCTGAAATGAAGACCGATTCAGTAACTGCATAGCTTATTTTTTTTTCGCCTAAAATGGTTTCAGAAACGCATTCCAGTCAACTATTTTCATAAAATAAGCAAAAGTTTCCAAATGAGCTGCCATGTTGGTCCTTTTTTTAATCTGGGAGCAGACAGCTCACAAGTGAAGCGTTCATCCAATCAGGTGCAGCCAACCATTTTTCAGTGGGGACTAAAATGTATCTCAGTTTTATATACAGACTTTTATATAAATGATTTGTTATTATGATTTTAGTTAATATGTGAAAATCAAAATTTTTCAAAGACAAAGCCTCGCGCACCCCCTATGATCTATGGCACCTGCTTGAGCGTGGCCGGACACCAGGTTGGGAACCAACCAACAAAATGACATGGGCCATATCCATTTTGAATTATTATTATTTTTATTTTTTTGTTCAAGTAAACATAAAACTGAATGAAATTAATCATTACACAGTTATTTCACCTTTTCTCATTAGGCTTACTGTTGTGCAACTTAATACAAAAAAGGAAGTTGGATATTGGTCAGAGAGCCAGAGAAGCAGTTAAAGTAGACAAGAGGAAGATTCAAGCAGTAGAAGTGACACAGACCTTTTAATGGGCCGCTATACAGAAGCTCTCAGCCTCAACTGATGTGATTTGAGGCTTGATGATTCCTTTTGGTTACCAAATGAGTTCATGGCTGCGAATCATTCTCCCAGATTCAGCCCTTTATACCCTGTTGTGCCACACAGCCCCAGTATTAAACCGGTTTAGGTCCTTTGTGCTATGCCAGTACCTTGTCCTGACTTTGAACCCATCTAGCTCCCCAGTCTCAGTTAGCAAGTGTTGAAAGAGGTTGGCAGTTGGGAAAGGTATCCTTGTTTGTTGACATTTTGTGTATATCACTCTAATAGTTACTACTTAAGTCTATTAATGGCACTATAATGTTGGGTACGAGCTTGGTGACAGGATCCTGTGGTGCACAGGCACACTCAACCAGCAGGACTGTGCAAACTGTCCCTGCACCCTACCCCATACTTACCAGATCATCAAACTCAATCAGGGGCCGCAATCATTTTCTGACAGGTTACATTTATTTATTTATTTATTTCCAACTTTTTATTAGGGCTCGATTATGGAAAAAATAATAATCACGATTATTTTGGTCAATATTGAAATCCCGATTATTTAACACGATTACTCATTAACATTTGGATATAATGGTTAGTGTCCAGGGTATAATCTGTTAGTGTCCTTTATCTCACAGAAAGAGTCTTTGGATCAGAATAAAATCTGTTTTACTACTGTGAGTCGGTTCAGCTTTACAGATATCACACATAACGTTATACAGCTAATGAACAGTTCCACAAACATAACGCAGTGTGCATCTCACATCACATGTTCACTCACTATGACCACTACTACTGGCATTACTAAACATTGGGCCAAAATATCAACAATAATGTCGCCGTCAGTGGGCTTATTTGCTAGCTAACCTTAGGAAAAATCGAGCACATAGACGGTACCTTAGAGTAACGTTACGTGAAACAGGTGATTTAACGTCCCTGCTCATTTGCATACAGTTTAACAACAAAACTAAATGCTCAGGGAACATTACTATGTTTTTTCATGTTGTTTTTGAGCAGTATGCCTATGCACCCCCACTAAGCTGGAAAAAGTTTTAAACAGTAAGTGAATACAGCGTGTCGGGGGAATACAACGTCTATAGACCGTATACTACAGCAGGGGGGGGGGTCAAAGGCAGAGGGACCGCAGGGTTAGCTAACGTTAGCTGTTGCCTTTTTTTGCTCACCAAACGCTGCTGCCATCTTTACTCGCGCCGAGTTTTTAAATTCCAGCGGATGATATGCACACGACTTGCCTCCCTGACCGGCTTCGGGAGGGGCGGATGTGTGCGTTCGGATGTGCGCATGTGCGTGTCATTCAGAACACAAGACAAAATAAGAGTGTTCTTGCAAAACAGAACATGGCAAAATAATCTTTTTTTCTCGATTATACTATTATTTTTTTTTACTATTTTTTACTATTTTTAAAGTGATGGTTCGGAGTAATTTCACCCTAGGGTCCTTTGCACCATGACCTCGAGCCAAACAACCCCCCAGAAGCTTTTTTCACCTGGGTCGAACATTGGGAGAGTTAGCGTTATCAGCTGAATAGCTTAGTGCAGGCGCTAATGGATCCAAGAGTGAATCTTGTACATTACCCCACTAATAATGCCCGAAATGATACCAAACTTCTACACTAGTACACATAGGTTATGTACTCATAAAATGATGGATTGGAAAGTTTGTAAGTACACCAGGAATTTATTTAAATAACACTTGCCTGCTGGCTTCTGCTCTCTGCTGCTACTGCTACCGGCAGTAAGACGAGTGCTTAGGGCCGTCTACGAATTACAACACCAAAAAGAGATACAACAAAAATATTTATTAAAGCTGCAGTAGGTAAGATTGTGAAGATCCAGAACTTTGCCAACAAATTTTAACATTGACAACTTGTCAGTCCCTCCCCCCTTTCTGCTGCAGCCCAAACCGTCTCCTAAGCCCCTCCCACACAACGGAGTTTGACAGAACTGCCGGCATGTCAGACAGACAACATGTTCAATAACTAAACACTAACACAACGTTAACTTTACTCACCAACAGTAAAACGATGCTAACTAACAGGCTAACGTTTGCCATTTCAGCATCGTATCAGACCGACCACTGTGCAAACGTTACTATCATCCTCACCAACGTAGCTTTGTGGACTTTTGACTACTAATAACCAAGTGAAAGATAAATCATTCATCGTAATTATGTTACCTGTCGAAGAAATGTGGCTACGTCTGCATCGTTCTTCAGATCTTTAAAATCACGGAGCTCACGCCACCTCTGAAAAGCCACTCCAATATTCACCGGAGTTTAGGGAAACTTTTCTGCAGCTCGTGCGCGGGGAGGGGGGAGGGGAGAACGCTATATATTCGTGTACGTGCCTGAGCAGTGATTGACAGGCAGATAGACCACCCCTGTGGCCCTGATTGGAGAAAATCAACCGGGAGCGGTGGAATTTTGCCAATCGCAGTACAGGCTGTAGGAGGTGCCAGAGGAGCTGTTTTTTATTTTTTATTTTACATAATTCATGTAGTTCTACTGGAACATAGGGTCAGTTTCAGGAAATATGACAGAAAGTTAGTTTTATAAGACTTACCTACTGCATCTTTAATTTAATGATTAAATAAGGTAGAGTCCCCAAACTTACCTAAATTATAACTTGTTTCCTGCTAGTTGTACTACAGCACTTTTAAAAAATAAGTTCAAGTGGAGTGGTCCAGAAGGAGCTCAGTCCCCCACGTCAGGAGATAAGCTGAGGGAGTCAATGAGTTCTAGGAAAGGGTTCCATGTTTCTAGGAATATTGCGATAGAGCCTTTCAGAGAAGATCTAAGCTTCTCAAGCTTCAGATTGTCGAGCACCTCTTTAATCCAACGGTCGTGTGTAGGGGGGGGGGGGTGGGAGAGCCTCCAGTTGAGCAAGATCAGTCTCCGGGCTAGCAGAGATGTAAACGCCAGGGCCTGCCTTAGTGCAACTGGGAGGCCAGCGTCAGAGGAAATGCCGAAAATGGCTGACAAGGGGTTAGGGGGGGATAGTGCGATCGTAGGCTCTGCTCAAGGTGTCAAAAATACAATTTAAAATATAATATAGGGCAAGACCAGAACATGTGAGTATGGTTGGCAGGAGTCTGGTTACACCTGTTACAGGCGTCCCGGACAGTGGAGTATATTTTGGACAGTTTCGCGTTTGTATAGTGGACTTCATGAAGGACCTTGCATTGGCTCAAGCCATGAGGAGCACATGTGGAGGATGAGTGAACCGTAGTCAGAGCACGATCCCGTTGTTGGTCCGTAATAGCCATATAGGTCTTTGACGCTGATGACACCTTTATTGTGCCAGGACCTAAATGCCAGGTCTGAACTTGAAGGTGTAAAGACATCGTTTTTAAGCAGTGGGACCAAGACGGAAGGGCCCTGTAAGCCAAAGTTTTTCCTAACTTGACTCCAGATCTTAAGCGAGAGGGATACAATCGGGCATGCGCCCACAGATGTTAAAGGCAGAGGGAGCTGAGAGCAGAGGGCCGAATGCAGCGGGAGGCGTGATCCCGCCTTTTCCAAATGTACCCAGACGGGTAGAGAGGCACAGTCGTCGTTCATCAAGTACAGGATTTTTTGCAAGTTAGCTGCCCAGTAATATCGCCTGAAGTTAGGGAGTGCCAGACCCCACTCAGCCTTCAGAGGCTGTAATATCGCCTTTCGGATCCTAGCAGGTTTGCTTGAAGGGGTTAGAGTCAGCGCAAATGTAGAGATCAAGGGAGGTTGCTCCGTGATCTGATATTACGATACTGTGGTAGTCGCTGGATTTATTTTAATAACAAATGTAGAATTACCCACACGTTGAAAGTTTTTCATTATTGTTCTCTCTTACAGATTGAAAACTGATTTTAAAGTTTTCTTTTTGGCCGTGTATGTGAGGCGTGCAAGGGCCAAAACCAATTTGAAGTTTTCAATATTGCAAATCCTGTATACTGTATACTTTGGTTGTTAAGACTTAAGACAAATAGACAAATTAGATACATTTCCCTGCTTGCATAAAGATAGGAAAGGTGGATTTCAGTGAGAGATGTCCCAATCAGACAGTGCTTCAAATTGCCCCCTGGGGACAGATAAAGTCCTTTGAATGAAAGACTTTTGAGGGCAGATTGTGATCACAATTGATCTTAATAGAATCAGCCTATCCAATATCAATTGCAGATTGGGTTCTCTTCCAAAAGCTGCGTTATGAGACGCTCGATATTTGACGACGGGAGAATGCAAATGGGTTGTTGAAACTGTTGGCCCCTCCCTTTGTGTCAGCGCTCCCGTTTCTTCCACCCTCTCTCTCCCTTTGTGATCTGCTAATCAGCGGTATGAGGTCCGTATGAGCTAGGTCTTCCTGACTTGCGAGCATCTCCCAGCGATCACAGAACAGCTTGAAAGATGAAGGGATAGGTCAGATAGC
Organism: Perca fluviatilis; assembly: GCF_010015445.1. Taxonomy (NCBI): domain Eukaryota; kingdom Metazoa; phylum Chordata; class Actinopteri; order Perciformes; family Percidae; genus Perca; species Perca fluviatilis. The sequence continues at coordinate 8,184,227 of NC_053123.1, forward strand.
CATTTAATACATCTCTCAGACAAACATTGCGAGCAGGAGTTGACATTGCATTTGCTGTTGTCCCTAATTCATCTGCTCAAAGGATTTTAGGTTTACCAGTTGTTTTAAAAAAAGTACAATAATGTAATACATTCTACTTAGACATTATTGTAGCGGACCTTGTGCTAAATACAAAAAGTCATGCTTAGCCTACATTTGTTCCAATTGTCAACAATGTCAAAGAGCATGCCAAAATGATCTGTGTGTCTGAAAATACCCTCAGAGGGTTAAATACATGGGTTCAAGAGTGAGAGTGACATTGAAAGAATGTTAGTAATAAATAAAGGGAAGTTGAGTGGGCTTTTGTTATTCACAGTACTTGGCACACTGCATGGAAAGATGCTACTTCCTGCTTTTTATTTGACTTAGAATATCTGGCCTTTTGTTGCCAGGGTAACAACACATGGGTGTATGGTTGTCCATTAAAATCAACGTGTGTGTGTGTTGTGTGTGTTGTGTGTGCATGCGTGCGTGTATTATCACTGTGTCCTTTTTGTTACTGAGGTATAGGGTTGCACGATATTGACAAAATGTGATATTGCGATATCGGTTATGAATATTGCGATATCAATATTAATTTCGATATTTTTTAAACATGTAAAATTACAAAAGTTATGGGAAAACGCATCAAAATAGATTCATAACAAATTAAACCAGTTTTCTTACAACACAAGGTTTATTGTCATATTAGTCATTTAGTCATTAGTCATTAGTCATGAATAAATAAATAAGGACCATGTCTACAGAACAGGACTTGTTTTACTGGTTGGACAGAATAAAATATATAAATAAAGAGAACAGGACACAACTTTTCTTTCGCTTCTCTGATTCGTTCCATTTTTATTTATTTATTTATTTATTTCTTCACTTACGCTATCACTCTGTTGAAATATGCACACCCGTCACATGGTACGCTCCATAGGGTTTGTCACGTAGTGGACCCCGTGCGCTGACGTGCACTAACATGCCCAAGCGGCACGGTAACTGGCCAATGAAACCTGATCATTACAGCGTTTTAAGCGAGCTCTAAATCAAACACAACTAAGCCACACAGGCAACGGACGGGACGCAACGCTCCACAAAATCATCAAAATATTGCATACTAATCGCTTTCAATATATTGGGATAACGCTATTGAGTCGATATATCTTGCACCCCTACTGAGGTAGTTGACAGTCGGTCAAACTAAAAGACTGCTCAAATGTAGAGAAGCAGTGAACACTACCAAGGGCAAAAAGTTATATAATTAAGTGTTTGAAGGTTCACTTAAGATTCCACAGCTCCCATTTATATATCAACAACAGACAGGGCTGGTCCAAGTGCTTCATCATGGTATGCCATGTTTGATACCAATACTTTTAATCCCAAATCCCACATTTCTCTCCAGGGCTTGACTAGTCCAAAAAAATGACCTCCTATGCCTTTTACTAAGCACTTTTCCTTAACCCCGATGGAAAACATCATGAGGTCAAGGAAAGATGTGAAGGAGAATCCATAAAGATAATTGGGTGCAAGGAGAATCCGACCGCATTGAAGCACCTTTCCTTATCACTTAGACAATTTTACCGGCTCTTATTGCAGATATCTCTGTCTTTATAAGTTTTTATAAATAATGTTTTTGTTTTTTTATCGTGTACTCAAGCAAATATCGATCAAACTGGTGTTGGTTTATTCATTTTAAGGATGACCTCTGTTTTTGTAGGTAATACATTTCAGCTTGTCTGCTGCCGGTAACTTCTACAGATGATGCAGAGAAAATGGATTTTCAGTCGTATTGTTGGTGTGAAATACACATTCTCCATTGTGTATTTCTGCAGAGCTTTGTTGATATTGAACTGAATTTTACCTTGCATTGCAGAGTTGAAGAAAAAATTAATCGGTTGATAATTTGTACCAAAGCTTTAAAATGCAAAACAAGCATCCAGCAGATTCCTGTATTACAAATGTATTTTAAAGTGACTTCATTTGGAAGAATTTGTATGGGAGGTCTTTGACTTCATAGCATTTTTGCACAACTCAAGTGACGGGTCTCAGGCATAGTCACAATGGCCGTGTTAAATAACGTTATTTGCTTGCCACTATGACATATTCAGTTCTATCAGGCAATCTTACAAATAAAAGTTTATTTACATGACAATACAGCCCTGCAGAATAGTTAATGTTTAGAGAGATTACGGAGTGATGATAGCAGACATTTCTCCCCAGAGACGACAGTAGTAGAGTCGAGGGCCTACAGGTGGATGCTGCTCTGTTCCATGGCTATACTCTTAACTGTGCCCAGACTGTCAGAGCTCCAAATCAAGGAAAACAATCCCCTTGTGCCACTCGATGCCTGTGGTCCTCATCTTGTCCCCCGTCCAGCTGATAGATGTGATGTCCTGCGGTCGTAGCCGGCCTTGTTCACTTGCAAACATGAACGAGCAGCAGACAGTGTTGTGTTACTGCTGGTCCTTTCATGCCACATAGGGTGTCACTTTCTCTTCTCAAACGTGTGCTCCCTCACTCCCCTCTGCCATGCTTCTCCTGCTTACCCACTTTTACTCTCATGTCACCCGTGTCACACTGACTTAAAACCTCGCTCCTTCGAAAGGAAGGTTCAGTTTGGCACAGTCATGTCGTCAATTGAACCGGCGACAGCATATCGCAATATTCTGTCCCTGCCCTGTCAGCAGCGTGATGCAATGATTTTTCTTTCCCCCAGATTCCAGTTGATTCTTTTAATGCTAGTATCACTCACTGTAAAGACTCTACACCTCAACTATTTTTTGCAGACAACAAAGAAAAATCAGGAACATGTCAATCAATAGCGTACTGGCGGTGCTGCTAATCCCATTTGCCAGCTGAATTATTCATGGTCAATTAGGGCTGAGAGGCTGAAGCTGTCTTCGTGGCACAAGTGCATTTCCAATGATTCATTTCATGAGCTACGCAAGGGGTCTCTTAATTGTTGTTTACTGCTTGCTACCCGACCACATGTTATTTTTATGCCATAGTGATTACTCCCGGCAGCGCTCAGAGTGCTTGGGAAATGAAGTCCATTATGGGGTCCTGAGAGCTGTTTTCCTGTCAAGCGCCACGAAACCTTTCCAGGTTCAAACTTTGCCGCACGAGAACAATAAATCTCATCCAATCTTAAGTGTCGGTCGGTGGAAATGAGACGCGATGAAGAGATGCAGGTGGTGTCTTATTTTCTTTTTTATTTAAGGTTATTTTTTTTGCCATTTTAGGCCTTTATTTGTATAGGACAGCTTAGACTTGAAAGGGGAGAGAGGGGGGGGAATGACATGCAGCAAAGGGCGCCCGCTCTACCTGGTGAGCTAACCAGGCGCTCAAGGTACACCTGCAGTGTTTGTACAAAGATTCCTTTTTTAATAGCTTCCCTGAAGAACAGTTCAAATTGCAGAGACGGTGAAATCATGACAGGAACATTAAAAAGCACAGCTGACCAGTGCCACAAACTGCAGGTTGATGGCGTCAGAAAAGGCGTGGTTTTGCTTGCGCTATTCATTTTTAGTTTACTTCTTTGTGTGCGCGTGTGGCAAACATAGAAAGGGAGAGCACTAAATGCCATGAGATGCCACACGCCATACACGAGATAGCACAGTGTCACAGCAACACACTGATGTTTGCTTTCCGCTTCCCCTGCACCTCAAAGTCTTTCCATTGAAACTGTGACAGCAACACTGGAGCTCATTCTTTCGTAGATTTAAAAATGTAAGATATCGTAATATTCCTCCAATGATGCCTTTTTATTTCTTTACATTAGACACTAATGAATGAGCTGGGCCTTCGTTAAATTTGCCATTTACTTCAGGGACTGTTTTTCTTCTACGGTAATTTCTGATAAGTGAAGTAAGACCCTGGAGAGCCCTGGCAGTAACGTGTTTCCATGAGATTTTATTTGGCCAGGCAGTGCTTGCACCTTCTTTCCACTGAACTCATTCCTTTGACAGTAATTCAGTTCAACAGCTTTAAAGTAACGGCGACAGCAAAGAGACTGTGTGTATTTGAGAGCACATAAGCACTTTATTGTAGCCTCTGTGGTGTTTCTAGTGACAGATTGCAGCTCTCATTACCACTTGTTTGTGTTCAGCTCTATTGACACCTGTTGATGCACAGAGGTGAGTTTTAGCTTCTGCCTGTTAGTGTTGAATAGCCAGAGGCTTCCCTGTATGTGTGCGTGTTTACATACGGTTTGTGGTTTCGATTGTATAACACACACACACACACACACACACACACACACACACACACACACACACACACACACACACACACACACACACACCAGACGGTATGAAAGGTTTTCTTCCTCTTTCTCTTCTGTTAATGACTCTAAAGGTAAGTCTTACTCCGAGTCTCCACCAGGCGCGTCTGTGCTGCCTTCCGGTTTAGTTCCATCCTCCGCCACACGCCATACCAGAAGTGGTGCGTCCCGCTGCCCGACTTGCAGATTTTATTGTCCCTACAAGTACAGTACAATCTCGTGTTTGTTAAGCTATTTATATCTACCTTCCACTCCAAGCACTCCTGTTATTAAACTCCATGTCTTCTATTTTCTGGTGTTGTCCATAAAAAAAAAAAAATTGTTAGAGATGTTATAAAAAGATGTTATGTCGTATTATGTTTTTCCACCTCCAAGGTGAATCTCGGTGGTGTTGTAAAGGAGACATTTAAGATATTGGTGTCTTATGGTGAATTGATTGAATACTCAAGCTGTTTCACTTCCTACCAGGCTGTCCAAACCGCCCGCGGCTCGCGTGAGAATAGACCTGGCGTGTATCTTTAGCGGAGAGCCGCTTCACGCACGCTTCTGGGACGCGCCGTGGCGCCGCTGGTGGAATATCAAGCATTGACTTGAATGGCAGCGATTGCTCGCAGGGGTCGCGGCACCTCCGGAACACAGCGCAGACGTGCCCCGGTGGATAATAGGGGCAAAGGTGCCGAAACACCAAGCAAATGGCAAAGAACTGGTGGCTGACGAAGGCCGACTGTTTCTAAGACCTTGGGGTAGCTGTAATATAAGTGGAGTGACGAAATTCTAACTGTAAATCTACTCTAGTTATGCCGAAAGTGTAGCTAACTAGCCACGGACACTAGCAGCTAATGAAACCCCTCATTGTCACAAAAATGCATTAAATTAAAATCGGACACAAGCGTTAGCTTTGTAAGACCTTGGGGTAGCTGTAATATAAGTGGCGAGATGAAATTCAAACTGTAAATATACTATAGTTATGCCGGCAGGCGGCAGGCGGCCAGCTCCGCGGAGCCCTGAGCCACAGTAGTCCAGTAACCCAGAAACGGTGACTTTGCCCTGGTTATGGAGCCCAGGCTTTCTCGTCAGAGTGTGTGGAGCTCCTAAAGTCCGACACGTCTTACCAAATTTGCAATTAGTCATCAATTTTCGTAAAACGGCCCATATTTGAGCTTTATATAGTTGATTTCTCGCATAAAAAAGTCTCAGAAGTGAATTTAATAACAAAATAGCAGACAAACAATGTATAAAATTGCACTGTCTCGTCTCCAATATATGTGTATGTGGTTCGCTCAACCAATCACCGCGCAGCTCATCTAAAGGTTCATGAGCATACCATATTTGGAAGAAAAGCTCTTCTTCCAAATAGGGCCATATTCACAGGGTAGTTAAGGGCCCATAAAATAGCATTCGGGCCACTTTCAGCCCAACCAATGTTACATACCCTATTAGGAGACCTTAAGGAACCGTGTGAAATACCCCATATAATCATTCTATCACCCCTTTAATTAGTTTCTCAAGAACATTAATTTATGTTTGTAGCATTTGGATTTCACTGTTACACCACATTCAAATACTTTGCCTGACTGTGTGGTAACATCACAGACAGTGACTTGCAGTGCTAGCAGTTACATTTCAATTATGTAAACAAGCTGTGATCTTAGTAAATCCAGATGGTCCAAACGAAACCATATTTATTTGATAAAAACAAGTACTTGGAGAAAACAAGGGCTGTTTATCATCACTTCTTTTTTCTCTTGCCCACGATAAACAAACTATTTTTTTTATTAACAACAGAGGTTATATTTCTAATGAGTTTTAATATATTTTCTGTACTCATAACAACAGAACAATTTTCACTGCAATTTAATTTCAGTGATTTCACTGTTGTTGTTGGCTGTGACTTCTCTCCTGTGGTTGGCAGGGATTTATGCATGGGCATATAGGGTCATAGAGACAAACTTCATTACGAAACAGTTTCTTTGAAGGCTGGTGACCTGCAGGGGTCCGTTTTCAGAAAGCAGGTTTAGTGAAAACTCTGAGTTTGTTAACCCTGAGATGAGGGTAACTCTGGGTTTTCAGTTTCAGAAAGAGAGGGAACTTAACCTTTGAGTCTGTTACTATGGTAACTGAGCCTGTGAACCTAACCTGTCGGGAGCAGGTTTTCTTCAAGAAACCTCAAGTTTCTCTCAGTCTCCTCCCTCTGATACAGCGCTCTTTCATTTCCTCATTCATCCATTCATTCATTCATTCAGTCTGTATCAGACGCATTTTAGCGCAGTTTAAAAAAAACAAACAGTGTTGGTTTATTAACTGTGTTAGGCAGACTATAAAACTTTTTTTTTCTCAAAACATGGCATTTCCTTTTGTCGATGATCCCGTTGATGAAGAAGCTGTATTACTTCTCAGGGAGTTAAACATATGTCCGGAGATGATACTGAGGACCCGACTATAGATGCATTTTCATCTCCAGATACTAGCCTACCTATTTGAGCGGTATGGTTTTTCTTCCCAGTCTATCGTTATATAGTCTACAGTTATATAGCCTACATAACCTTATCGTCCTCATATCACTAACGTCACCCATCGTGGACAAGCTATTACATCCCAGCACATTCTTTGTGTCGCTTCACATTTTTTTTTAATTTCAAACGGCAGTTTTCTTTACATGGTGATGCGGAGCATATTAGTAAAGCCACTGTAGCAAAGCGCCGTCAGAAGAATGTGACTCGCTCTGAAACGTTTTTTAAACGTTTTTGGAGTGTTCCCTGGACACAAACCAGTGAGAACCATTAAAAAGGAGTTCCACAGTTTTGCAGGTGAATGATGTAAACCCTTTGAAATAAAATATTATGAATTATAATTCTGTTAATGATGGTGCTGCAGCCTCAGAATGGGATTAGAAGGCCTAGGACTTTTTTGCCTGCAGTGTTGTTCAGACTCACTGTACGTGCACATCAGTATTTCCGTTTGTGGTTGTTACCACGGTGAATCGTAGTATCATGGCTCCATTCATGCTGCCTTTTTATAGTGGTGGTGCACGTGCTTAACTCTGAGTGAACCTACTCTGAGTTGATTGAACCAACTCTAATCAGCTGTTCTGGAACCCATCTCAGGGTCAATCAACTCAGAGTTCAGGGTTAGACTCCTGAAACGGGCCCCTGGTCTTTGTTCCCCTCTAGCCTTTTAAAGTACCTCACATGACCTCAGGTAAACACAGAGAAGTTTTGGCTCAATAACTGCGGGGAGGAAATACAAAGTCTACAGGACACCAGCCCTGATTTAGAATATGTCCTGTATGTTTGTTTTGAATTGGCATATGAGCTTCTACCCGGAATTTCCCATGCATATGAAAACACTTCTTTTTTCTTTTTTTCTTTTTTTTGCATCCACCTCTCACAGCCTGACTGGAAGGAATCCTGGCACAACACACCACTGAGGTCTCCACCTGTGGCTTGATGTGATGAAGCCTTGAGAAACAACTGCTCTCTGTCCCCCCCTTGGCCTGGCGCCTCCACCTGGCAGCACCAGCTCGCCTGGCAAACACATGGTGGTCACTGCAGCCACCACGGGGATGCACTGACAGCCTCGCCGCTCGCCTCTCCACCCCTGTCAAGTCTGCCTGGCAACAACAACCATAACCATGAGCTCTCACAGTCGGTCAGGTAAGATGTGAAAAAATGTTGAATTTCACAAGAGGAGCTCTTGTGCTTTTCTGTGCACTTGTAGTTGCTTTGACATGGAAAACCCTTCTGCTATTGGAATACAAAAATAACGTTTGGCAATAGGAGTTATGAGTATATTAATGTCCACTAAATTTTATATGGGTGATGAAGTCTTTGTTTAAGATTACCCTGTGTTCTGTTCGGGGATGTGTTTATAGTGTCTCTAGTGTGTTTATAGTGTCTATAGTGTCTTCTGTATTCATTTTTTCACAGTTGCGCTACGTGTTTTATAAACGAAAATGCTCGGAAAACCACTGAGTTACTAAACAACAAAGCACTTTATCAGGCTTATTTATGCATGCAGTGTTTTTAGGCATTAGGTGTACAGTATATGGCTTAATGCAGTTTCATTCTGAGTAAATGGTTTCCTCTTTTGAGAACCAGAAGACTTGTTCCATTTCTTTGTTCCATTTCTTTGTAAAGAATGGTAAAGAATGGTAACTGAAACCCTGCTTCTGACAAAATCCTCTTAGTTGATGTCTGAGCAAAGTTATTAAAGGCTAATTAGGGGTTTTTGTTTAGCATTTCTTGAAAAACTGACCTTTGAACACTGCAATGTTTATTGTTGAGCCCGGAGGCACAAGTTGAGCTAATTGACTGAGTGTTGCTGCCATTTCCATTTCTCTATTGGGCAAAGCTGAGACATTTTTGTTTTTATTTACAGAGCACAGTAATGTTGAAAAAGTAGATTTGTAGCCTTGCTCCATTTTGATTAAGTTGTTGATAATTGCATGCACCTTGGCGAACAGACCAAACCTCCTGTTTTGATTTAGCATTTTCTACAAGGGCTCTTCAATCTTCTAGAGTAATTGAAAATAGTTGAGTTGAAAGTTGGCAAAGCGACTAACTCCAGCATGTTGCATTGTTTAAACAGCAATTACACAGCGGCGTCTAGGAGAGGGCACGTTTGTCCAAGGATATATTTTTGTAGTCGGCCTAATTGATTTGCACCCGTGCTCACCCAAGAAAAAAAAATAATGCAGAAAAATATGTTCTGCAGTAAATGGGAGTAAAGCTGTTACCTTCAGCTAAATGTCAGTTTTAATTGAAGACGTCGCTGAATTCATATTTTTTTTAACTTGTCAGGTTATATCAAGCAAAGTCTTTTTTGCTGCTTTGTTTGTGTGCATCCCTCTTCTCTACTATACAGTAGGTCTCCATAAAACCATCTAGGGTTAGGTTTAGTCTTAGCCCCTTTTAATGAAAGCAGCAGTAGACCAGTTAAGTACACTCTTTACCCCTGCAATGTATATTGGCTTAAGGAGAAAGTTGCCAAGTCTTTTTTCTTTTTCTTTTTTTACATGTGGGCCATGGTTACACATGGTATGTATTCTTACATGTACTGATGTAGTTACCAGTTCAACTAGAGGTTATGGGTGACATACAGTATATCTTGGTAACTTTGTGATTCTTTCAGATAAATAAAAAGATTTGTTGTTTTTCCTGCATCTCCTGGTCATGTGGGAGTAAAGCTGTTGTTTGATCTGTGCAGTGTTTATGGATTTATAGAAAGGCAGTGGTCCACAAATTCAAGTTTGCTATCATTTATTTAATTCCAATTCATGGTTTTGCACGACAATTAGTTTTTAGGAAATTCCAACAACATTGTAATGTCTGTTGAGAAACTCTTCACACGCATGACAATCATACGGTCTGTTTACTGGTCATACATTATATTTCACAGTAGGTATCTCTTTGTGTGCTCAAAAATGGATTCCCTGGTGTGCTAGACCTTGACCCATGAGGCCGTCTAAAACCCCCTTTTTATTAAAACGCCACCATGGTGCAGATCTTGGTCTTCCTCCTTCTCAACTGCAGAATGGACAAAGGGCCAATTGTGTCTTCCCTTACCCATCATGCTTTGGCTGTCTTGGTCGTATTCATTGCAATGATGTCATAGCCATTGATTAATTGTTGTGGTGCTACTGGTCCTGTGTGCCACAGTGTGGGTTGCTGGCATCACCTTCTTTTCTCTTGAGCTGCGAGTAGAGACATGGTGTTGTCCCAGCCAAAATGGTTTGCGTCAGAATGAATTCTTCTGGTTTCAGGCTATCCAGATAGCTGTGAACTCTGGCACAGGCCAAAGATATCTGGGATTTTCTTCTTCTCTCTCAAATACATTGTGTATGTAAGCGGAACCTTGGAGTGGGACATCATTTATTTATTTTTTTATTTCCCTCCTACTCAGATCTTTCCCAGGCTCTGTCAATTCTCAGTCCTCACAAGTCTTTAAAAATGTCTAAAACAACTTACAATTTTACTGTTGTCAATTAGGAGATATGCTTGTCACTTTCCTATTTCATAGACATCATCTGACTTGCTTGTGCTTCTGGGGCCAATAATCCACTTTTGGAGCAATTTTAAAATTTGTCCCAATCTGAATCCACAGTTGTTAATGTAATCATCGTCATTATCGTCATCATTTCAGGGATTGTTCAGGCGGCGACAGAATTTCCACCGGATGTCCTTCATTTCGGCCGGATGTCCGTTTTCTTTGTGTTGGAATTCTAAACTCCGGTGGATTTCTGAGGACTATGGTTAACTGCTCCTCAGATCTCTGCAGGGTAAATCCAGACAGCTAGCTAGACTATCTGTCCAATCTGAGTTTTCTGTTGCTCGACTAAAACAACTTTTGAACGTACACATGTTCCACCAAAACAAGTTCCTTCCCGAGGCTATTTTGCAGAGGCACCGTTGCTCCGTACGCCGCCCAAGACGATTCCGATTGGTTTAAACTTAAAGAAATGCCAAAAGCACGTTTTTTTTCCCATCCTGGAATGCTGTGTGGACTAACCAGACCCTCCTTCCGCAGCGCTGTGGAGGAAGGTCTGGCAATGCGAGACTAATGTAATCATGACATGTTTTCCATCTCGTTTCATTAAGGAATGGAGCCTTTTTTTTTAAAACTAATTCACAATATTTCAAGTGATGGATAAACATAATCCCACTTTTGGAAAACAGATTTCTTATGATTCATAATGAAGCCAGATTTTCCATACACGACTGTAACACTAAAAATAGGTGAGGGATAGTTCTGTTGAAATGTTGTACTAAGCCATAACTTTCCGACTGCCAGACTTTTCTCCACCTCGAGGAGCTCTGAAATTAGGAATGAAGCTTTCACTTAATTTCACCTCCTGTTAGCAGTCCATTTTTCCCTTGTCGCCCTCCTGTCTGTACAGTATTGCTAAGCCCTTTTCCATATATGACAGATCATCATTTCCCATTCTCAAAACCACCATTTTAGAGCACTGAAGGGCCTTTTGTCTGATTTAAACTTGGGTGGCAAAGGCTGGCATATTGACATGCTACTTGGCATTTTGGAACTGGGTTTATGGCCTTGGAGCCAAAACTAGAACACACACACAGACAAACTCTCTCATCCCGACAAGACCCTCCCCTCCCCTCCGCTCTCCAGCGGCAGTAATCGGTGGCAGGTCCTGGCTGAGGGGGGATCTTGCGTCAATAAAACGTCATGCAGAGCGACTCCCCTGCCTGGAACGCAAACAGAGAGAGGGGCCGTCTGCTGCTGGAGGCCTCGTATAGCTTGTTAAACCCCTCTGAGGCCTGTACAGTCTGACCAAAGAGAAAGCTCATGCTGGGTTTAGTAGTGTTGGTATTGTTTACTAGTCTTGGCGTGATCCCAACCTCTTCATCCTGTATTATTCATGACGATATAGATGCTGGCGGATAGTTGTGCTTTAAGCTATCAGCTTGCAGAGAATCTGCCTTTTTTTTATTTTATTTATTTTTTTGCCTGCTTGTGTGTGTTTGCACAGTGAGACCCAGAATACACATCATACTTTCCCCCCAGTGGATTTAGTCATAGATGGCTGAATGTCCCTGGATAATTCTGCTATTACCGTTCCATCTTGTGAATACATTTAGTTTACGTGCATGTGTGTTTTCATCCATCTCTCCATCCTCCGATCAATTCGCACCCTTCACCATCATGCACATGCAACAAAACTAAAAGAGCAGAGCCCCAGCAGTAAGGGTGTGGGCGAAAGGAAACGCATTACCTTAACTTGCAGGTTTTTAGATTAGCAGGTCGGTATGTGGGGAGCAGGAGAGCAGTTGTCTTGCTGTCAGTCGACCGCAGCAGTGCAGTGTTGAGGTACGGGGTGGGGGCCGCTGGCTGCGAGGAGTTGGTTTTTTAAATAAACACAAGACTCGCACCTCCTCACTTTTCAGAGTCTTATTCAGACCGCTGAGCCATGGCAGATGGTTGTGAATTATTCATGTCAAGTTTTTTTGGGACAAGCACAGCCATGCGTTGATTTTTATCCCAGAGATTACTCAGTAGCAGAGAGGATGGGGAGGGATGATTGAGAAGGCTGACAGCACAATAAGTGCTTTACAAAAGATGGTGGAGTGTAAACCGCTAATGCCAGAAAAGACTGTTGTTATTTTCTTCTCCCTCCATTGTGATCGATGGAGTGCCGCGACGTCATTAAATATGATTTAAAGTTCATTCTTTTAACAGCTGTGACAGTCACTATTTAGTTTTTCCTCATCAGTTTTACAGCCGTGTTTTGCTCTAGCATTGAGCTATTAGTGCTCTGAGGATGTTAGCTTTCACTTTTTCGCTGACACTTTTTCCTGTCAAATATGAAGTCAATATATTGTACTCTCGTGTCTTGGGTCAGCATTTGCCTTTTTAAAAGCAAATTTTAAGCATATTAGTTGGACCCAAGCTCAAGTAGAGTAAAAGTGTGTATTGAGTAACCACTTTCAAGCTAAAGCATTAGATTAAGAGGTAATCAAAGTCAGCTGCAGTATAGATCAGTCCCTCTGAAATAGGAGCATTTTTTTAATTCTCTTACTTGCCCTTCCTTCTTTTCTGTCACTCTCATTTCCTATCTGTCTTTTTTTTTCCTCTCAGTTTTAATCAGTAACTGTAATATGGACTCGCAGTGGGAGCTATCAAAAGCCTGCAGTGGTGGATTAGAAGAGAGTGGCTAGTGTCTGGGCCAGGCCACTGGAAAGTGAAGCATAATCTTCAAAAAGGAAGCTTAACCCCTGTTGGCCCACGCTGATGATTCCTCATTTACAGGGCCCATCGTCACAGGGAAAAGGCTTGGGTGTTAATTGATACGTTTCAGTCTGAACGTTTAGGATCACTGAAGTCAACCAAAGCAAGAGGCAAAGTTAAGTCGAGCTTATTCAGAGGAAGTCATTTAGGAAGTTTTTTGGGAAGAGTGATGCGGTTCACTTGTGAATTCTTGCTGCTATCTAGTGATAGTCCAAAGAGCCCGAGGGACACAATAGTGCTCCCTCCTATCTGCGTTTGATGCATTTGAGTGCTGCAGAAATGTTATTGTTCTCATTTATCCTTGGCTCTGCAAAACTTTTCCTCAATGGAAAGACTGATGGGAATGCAAGTTGAAGCAGACTAAACAGAAGCCTTTTTAAGGGAACAATGGGGGCTGCTGTGGAGAAATAAGATTACTGCCTCATTATTGTCTTTTCTCTCCACAGTTTTCCAGAATATTCCATTCAAGTAATCTCATTGCCAGATGAAACAAGTGTGCAATTTAGCCTTCAGAAGAATTTATTAAGCATTCAAAGCTTTGCTTCTGCCGGAAGAGAAGCTCAGAATTGAATTATGGTTTTTGTGCTCAAACTGCTGTGCCCTGTTCTTTCAAATGAACAAAGATCCACCAATCCTCTTTTTGTTCTTTTACTATTCATTATTCAATGATTCTATGGTTGATTTGGTGGCTAAATTAGGCAAATGGCATTGAATTACCTTTTTCCTTATTTCTCTGGCTGGCTTTCAGCAGGCATTTCAGTGAAGTGGGCTGTCTTAAAGCTTTAACACACCACATGTGCTGCTGCTTTGCAGGAAAAGCGTGGGTTTTATAGCAAAAGCAAAAGTATGATTAGAAGCCTGAGACATACATTAAGGGTTGCGTTTGAGCTGACAGCATACACACATACAGCTATTGACTGCTGACAGTACTGCACAGCACTCCGAATAGCCCAGATGTCCAGTCCATAATAGATATGGAGATTAGGAACATGCAAGACCTTCAGGATTAACCCATAAGGATCCACATCTGCTACTAAGCTTACAGTATGAGTGACATGCAAGAGGTCACGTCCACTCTCTCATTGTCTATGAGTCCTCTGTGCAGTAAACAGCCCCGGTATAGTAAGACGAAGAATCCCTGCACTGCTTTATATCCCATCTGGCTGGGAGGTGCAATCCGCTGTATGGGTTCAACAGGGGACAGCCAAGAAGAGGGAGGCGGGTCAGGTGGGTCTCTGAGGATGTAATCCTCCTGCTTCTATGAACAAAACAAAATCAAAAGTTCCCAGCAGTTACACAATCCCTGTTAGGAAGGGCTCAGTGCACCCTGGGTCTCCCAGGGCAGAATGAACTTTTCCAGGCACTAATCTGAGGATAAGCCCTGAAACGGAGGCCTTCAACCTCCGCTGTGAGCTGCGGTGTACTAAAAATGCATGAAGGGCCCCATGGAGCTGTTGTGTTTGCTACAATTTGCATCCCCTGCAGATCTGTACTGACGTTGCTAATGTGGGGATTTAAAGATTCAGGTCTTGCCCTTCAGGAAAGTTGTTTGAAAACCGAAAAAAGTTGCGTCTTTCAGCTTTAAAGGAACACGCCGACTTATTGGGACTTCAGCTTATTCACCGTAACCCCCAGAGTTAGACAAGTCGATACATAGCCTTCTCATCTCTGTGCGTGTTGGAACTCTGTCTGACGCCCCCAGCGCTAGCTGGAGGTAACTAGGGGTGGGGGGAAAAAAATCAATGCAGCATAATATCGCAATATTTTCCGTGGCAATACTGTATCGATACACATACGCCAAGTATCGATCTTTTATTATATACAGTATGTGTTGGTCAGTTTGTCTGCTTGACAATCCCATTTTGCAGCAATAAAATTGAAGTGAGATGAACAAACAGAGAAATGTATCTTTTTAGATCAAACAGATGTTGACGAAGTTTTCTTTTGGGGACATCATTTGAAATTGGGAAAAATTTGAAGTTGGAAAAAAAGACAGACAGAGTTACAGCACGCACGGAGATGAGAAGGGTATGTATGGACTTATCCAACTCTGGGGGTTACGGTGAATAAGCTAAAGTCCCAATAAGTCGACGTGTTCCTTTTTAATATTCTCCGAAACAGCTGTATGCCTTTCAGACCGACTCAGTTACATGGGTTTATTCATTAATTTTAATTAAGTGATTAATTGTTATTAATCACTCACCCCCACCCTCCTCCAGACCAAGACAATGACAATTGTCAATGACAATACACAGCCCAGCCTGAGAAAACACATTTTCTTCTCAACTCCGTCTCTCCGAGCTTGCTTGTATGCAGGTTGGGGTTACTGCTGGGATTTCACGAACACGCGTTTCTGTTTCAGATGCACGGGATAAAGGATTGAATACCGATACCCATAAAAAGATTGATTGGCGCTGATTTGGATCCAGCAGGTCAGCTGGACAAATTCATTCAGTTAAATTGAATGACTTAAATTATCCCCCAAACGAGCAACTGAATAGTTCCCTGGCGTGTGTGAAGGAGAATAGCTGATGGCCGTATAGACATTTTAGTGGCATTAATGCACACGTTCATCTGTTTTCTTAGGGCAGTTTTCTCAGCATCTGGAGCTGTGTCCATCCCTGTTTGAGCATCATTACCTCACGTTTTGCTTTTTCTTCATGTCACACATTTTGAATTATTAACATTTTCTTTTACGTGTGCTCTATGTGTTGCACCCCCCAAAAAAACACTTTGAGTCAACATCAAATACTTTTAAGTTCAAGGTAGCATTCTTAACCTCAAGCACTTTCATAAAGTTCCTCTGCAACATCAGGTGGCATAGTCTTGTTCAGAATTAGCTCCGACCTGATTCCTTTGGAAGCCAGTGTCTGTGTGCACAACACCAGCAGGCAGCAGTAGGGTGCCATAGATTGGCTCTATGGTAATGACTCTGTGGTAGAATGGGTCTCCTTGCGCCAGGTTCACTCAACTCAAAAGATCACAATGTATTTTAAATACGCATTGCTACAAACCAATCCATTCCAAGGGGTCCTCAACTATCCACTTTGCAATCTTGGACACTGGCTTATATAGAAGGCTCTAGACCACAAGGTCTCCAAATTACTGTTGAAATTCAGTTTGTAGCAAGAGCCTAGTCCTAATACGCCCCAAAGTGTTTGCCTGAGGTAGAGGTGGATGATTTCAAACCAGGAGTTTTTTTTTGGGCTTTATAACTCTGATTCAGCTGGGGAAATCAGGGTTGTTAAAGTAAACGTATTCTGTTCCTCACTCAGAGCCTTCTACTCAGCAAGGCTTTTGAACTCCTACTGCTCACTGGAGCTGCTCAGCTGCCAACCGTAAACTCCTGTGGTTGTACTTGGCAGCTTGCATGTGTGAATGTGTGTAATTTGAAGGCCTTTTTTTTTTCTTTTTTAAAAGCAGGCCTGCTTAATAAACATCCCATAAATAAATAGCAGTTAGGATCCCTTCTCATACACTTTCTAACTTACAGCATTAAAAAACCAGCAGTGATCCTCCAACTTGTAAAACTAACAAGACAAATCCAACTTTGGGTTTATTACATCTTTTCTCCTCAAAAGTTTTTTACCCCAGTCCTGGCTGGACGTTACTGCTCTCCTGTTGTTACGTGTGTGTGTGTGTGTGTGTGTGTGTGTCACCTTCAGTGTAACAGATAAAAGTCTACATGATAGTAATGACCTAGAGTAAACTGAGTCACACAACTGTGACACGCATCCTCACAATGTTTTGGCTAAACATGATGGCTATTTTGGATGTGGAGTGACAAATGACAACATGGTTGATTTGCAAAATGTCACGTTTATGTTTCAGGTTTATTTAGCCTCATAGAGTGAACTACAAAGACCTTTCACATCTTCCTCAGACACACTAGGAGATAGGCATAACACTCGCCTATAGAATTGGACAGCTTTTCTGAAGACCCTGTTCAGAGAGAGAGGAGAAGACCGAGTGGGGGAAACGCAGGACGATAAAAGCGCCGATGGAGTTTGAGCTTAGCTCGGTACATTTCAGAGCAGGAGATAAAACATAACATATTTCAGTCTTGTCAACTTTTGCTGTGAATCAACACCTCCAGGATTTGGAGCTGTGAAGCAGCTCACGTTCGCCTCTCTGTGAATCTAATGTTAGCTCGAGCGGTTACAGTGTATACCTCTCAGCAGTATCGTTTACAGTTGGTCAGTCATGTATTATTAGGTTCAGCATTGTCAGATGTGACCTGCTGCTGAATCTATTGATGACCTCTGATCATCAATGCATATAGCTAACGCCACTATTGAACTTATTTTGAAATCATCGAGTAATGTTAAGTATGGCATTATTGTTAAGTTCCAATTTTCTATTGATTAAGTTTGCGCTCTAATTTGGTGGCTTGGCCTTTGTGTTTTAAAATCACATTTATTGTGTACATTCATATGGCCATTAATACCCTGTGCATTGACAACCTAAGTGTCTCTTCATGGATGTATTCTTTATGCTATAAACTCATAAGAATATGACATGGTTCTTCCAATAATATACTGTATAAGATACTATTATCCAGTATAGCTGTATGCCTTAAGAAAGTGTTACTGCACCTCCATTCCCAACAGCTTACATAACGATTTTACAGTGGTGCACCCAGGGACCCTGCTGTATAAATCTACGAAAGATCACTGAGTCCAGCAGCACTTGTCATCAGTCAAATTGCTTGAAACCAAGGTTTGTCGTCCTCCCACATCTGTAATTTACCAGACTTCTCGTTCATCCATTAGCATAACATAGTAGCTCATTACTTCAGCTTTCAGGAGCACTGGCCTAATAGATGAATGAAACAGAAAGGGTATGCTGTAGATACGCTGTTGGCAAAACAAATGAGCTGGTGTGCACACGCTAGTTGCATAAACCTATTGCTCACTGTGACCTCTTGTTCTGTAAGCTCGTCGTCAAAGTTAATTGTCAAAAAAGTTTTGTGTCTTGATTGTGTTCTTTCTCTGTCAGCACGTGACTGTTGGTTTTGCTACTGTAGTCTTTGAGCTTATTGTTAGCAAACAGTGGAGAGGTTGTACAGACTGTGTGAAACTAGGCAAAGTTTGGTGAGACTATACATTTGAGAGTTTAGTGAATGTGTAGGCTATTAAAAAAACGTCTTTCCACATTTCTCTTGCTGTCTGCTCCTTCTGCAGCGCACTGAAATCTCAGCGATGGTTAGCTGATGCTAAACTATATCCTCTTTGTCTTTGTGGCAACGTCTATCGGGCTCACTGTCATTTGCACACGATTGCACTGGGAGCTAACACTCTAATGAGCATCCGTGCAATGACAAGCCACACAGCAAGCATTTCACTCGCATGGAAATTCAACAGAAGGTGCTGACACACCACGTACTGCAATACACGCAAACACTGGTCCTTCCATGGGAATGCTTATTTGACCTGACAAAAGATGCACTCTCAGAGGAGTGTGTGGAACAATTAAGGTTATCTAATCACATGAAGGAGGACAGTAACATGTTATGCCTCCTCATTTCAAGATAGATGGACTGTGTTTCTCTCATCAAATGCAGTGAGAGTCTTTTTTTCTTGTGTTTAATCCATTTCACCCTATATCATTTTACTGATTTATAGGACATCTTAGGACTGATTTTTTTTTTTTTAAACGCCTCCATAGTGTGCTTTAAAGTTAGCGAACGGTATTGGTATGAGTGCCGAAAACACCAATGATTTGAATGATATGA
Organism: Perca fluviatilis; assembly: GCF_010015445.1. Lineage (NCBI taxonomy): Eukaryota > Metazoa > Chordata > Actinopteri > Perciformes > Percidae > Perca > Perca fluviatilis. The sequence continues at coordinate 8,203,015 of NC_053123.1, forward strand.
TAATTAAGGTGCATATGTAAGAATAGAAATGTTTGGCACATACCAGTTAAAATGTCAACCTCTGTCAATGTATAATGTAACCAAACTAGAATGGCTCTCGGTGAGCGCAGACGTCCGCCATGGCCAATGGTGCATTCACGTACTCCTTGGATGGTCCCATTTCCCAAGTTGGAAAGTTGTTCTTCCGACTTCGGTATGTTTGGGAGCTTTAAGTCGTAATGTGGAAACAACATAGATGCTACAAAGAAGATGTGTTGTATTTTATTGCTCAGAGCGTTGAAAGTAGTTACGTTACAACGAAGAGAGAAAGAAATGGATCAGGTAAACTAATAAATATGATCAGGAATTCATTTTCCCGATTATTCTGACACCACATGAATTCAGCACAAACGCCTTATCTTGCAATGTTAACGAAAGTGAAAAATTATTTGTGTATCTGCCCCGTGATTCAGATCTGCTCCAAAATTGAATGGGCTCTTCCTTGGCCAATGCTACAGGCTTCCACCAAGTTTCATGAAAAGCGAGCCAGTTGTTTTTCCGTAATCCTGCAAACATAAACATAACCTCCTTTAATTTAAACTGTGATTTAAATCATCTCTTGTAGGAATTTCTTAATGCAGGTTTGTTAGTAATTGGGTGGGGTATGATGGGGTATGTTCTGGTTAAAAAAGAAGAAGGGAAAAATATGTATATTCCATTGTACAGTAATTGTTTTTGCAAATTTGTAGGTAATAATTAGCAAAATATATAATAACGTTATAAAAGTTTGATCGTGATAATATTGCATGGCAAATAGGTCTTAACAAATAGTTAAATTATACATATAGTTGATGTAGTTCTAACTCCACACATGCATCCTTTTGTTGCTGTGTCATTGATACGGGATGTGAAGCCAGATCGGTAACATACCTGTTCAACGTTTCTGTTCAAACTCCATTTAAGAGCCTTGTGTAGCAGTGTAACTTGCCAAAATTAAAAGGAAAGTTCCTTCATTTTTTTACATTTTCACCTTCTGAATTTCGGACCTGTGTAGTGTCATGTGTAATAAATAGAGCAGCTAGCACAGTTTACTTAGAAATCCGCACTAATGAAGGAATCTCAAGTTTTAAGGGTTATTAGTGACTGGACAGAGAGAAGGGAAAGGTAGTTGTGTTTTTGATCTATTTATAGACCCTATTAATAGACACAAGTTGTCCACCCACTCAAGTGTTTTCCTCTCTCACAAATGTATTCACCCACACTCTTTTAGGGAACAGAGGACATTTTGTTGCAAGCATGGATCTAACGGGGCCCCTATCATCTTTTGTCTACACCAGACACATGGCGGCGTCCTGCCAAAACAAAACAAGTAAACAAACCACATCAGAGTTCAAACTCAGCAGTGAGTGTGTTCCTGGTTGTGGCTTTCCACTATAGAAGGTATTTAATTGCATTATACTTGCATTATATCAGGTTTTCAAGTTGGTCCTGATTTCATGCCTCAAATGAAAAGTACCAGTACTCCAGGGAGTTTTTGACCACGGGCTCCCTCGTTTGTGGAGATTTAGTACAAACCGGGACTATTGCTTTAAGCTCCCCATGGACAGTCAGTGCCATCATAGGTCTGCCCAATGATATTATGACCTGGGTATTACATCCACAGAGGATCAAGTCAGCCTGTTACATTACCCGATGAAGTAAAGACCCTGTAATAATGTGTCAACAGTGATCTAAAAACAAAGATTAGATTAGTCAGATCACAGGGCCTGAATGATGTAATCACCCAGACCTTAGTGCCCTATGTAATGTCAGTTAATGTGCCGCTAATGCACATCGTTTTGTTGTTGTTGTTGTTTTTAATAGTGGACTTTTTACTGTCAGCAAGCTGGAGGCAAGTAGACATAGAATTCCCCTGAGGAGGTCATTATAGCCTCACATTATTATTTTGGTTATTATGGCAGGCAATAAGAAAAAGCTGATCACAGGCTTGAACTTTTCACAGTAAATTCACCGATGATGTTTCGAGAGCTGTGATTGTCAGCGGATAAGTCAGCACCTCTCTTAAGTGTGGGAGTCGCACTTAAGTGAGCATGTGGCAGTGTGACGTTACAGAATCAAGATCTCACAGAGACACACAAAGTTGTTTTGTGTATACTTTTACAGTGACTGTATGTTGCCATTGTACAGTATGTGATTGTTGGTTATCTGATTATAGGTTTTTGAAATATACAGAAGAGGAAGTGATTGGGTCAGGGCTCCCACAGACCAATGAGCCAATCATCAACAAGGAGCAACGAGTTGGTGCCGTCACCAGCCACGGGGTTTGAAGAGGCACGTAGGGTCTGCGTGGCTTCCGTGAATATGTGCTTGTGGAGGTTTACAGGTGTGCGTGCATGTTTACAGAGGCCACGCAACGGACTTTAGTGCACACATTAATACAATATATCCCGTAGGACTGTGCTCGATTAAAGACATTTTTAGTCGACTAACACTCATTCAATTGTATCGACTAATCGATTAGTTGATTTAATCGACAGATCTGTAAATCTGAGTTTCCCTGCAAAGAGTCCTGCAAAAGCACCACTTTAATTCTTGTGTTTACCAGAGATGTGCTCGTACGTTTCTTGGACATAAGTCATTCAGCATGAAAAAAGCATAAAACATGACTAATGACTAAAGAAATCTAAGTTGACTAAGACCAAAACGACCGATTAGTCGACTAATCGACTAAGAGAGAGCAGCCCTAATATCTCGACAATTTCAGTAAACGCCATTTCATCATAAATGTCCGAAAATACATTAGACTAAAGTATCTCGTCAAATATTGGATTTGAATTTTGTGCAGACATTCATGTTCCCCAGAGAATGAATCCTACTGACTTTGACAATGCCCGGCCTTATACAGCAGGTGTGGTGAACATTTTTAAACTAATGGATTGATTGTAATGAAACTTTTCAAACAAACGTTTACATTTCCATGGGGATGATTTGAAGGACATCCACAGTTAGATGTGGACACTTTATTAGAGCAGCTGATGATATTCAGAGATGGGTTTGCCATTAAGCCTGTAACAATCGCATAATTGTCTAATCACAATTCTTTTTTACATTGTCTAACTGCAATTAATTGCTAACATTAGCTAAAGTTCCAAAGCGTATGACGGTTGATGGTAATTGTTAAATTTGTTTAGCTATGCCACATTGTAATTGTATACAGTAAGTCATTATTGGTCATGATTGGCAGTGATGACTATTTTGCCATGTAGCTTTGCCAATAGTTTGACTGTTTCCCCGCTTCAAAAACGCCTTGTTGTGCAAAACGTTACATTATGTGGGTCACATAACAGGGATATAACCAAAATATGTATCCTGGGATTCATTCAAAACTTGAATTTGTTTAAAAAAAAAAGTAATACATGAATACATTTTTAAATTTGACTAAAAGAGACAATTATATTGTTAATCGCAATTATTTCCGAGACAAGTAATTGTACAGCAACATTTGGAATTGTTACAGCTCTATTTGGCGTAAGATATTAGTAAGGTTTCTGTGATTTTACGTAACTCACTCATTGTGGTTTGTCACAACACAATTTTGGTACTGGGTCAGTTTGACATGGCTTGTTGAGGTAGACTGCAGTATGAATCTGTGAAATATGCGGAAACAAGCACACACTGTTCACGGGCACTAGAAGGCACATTAGGTACTGGGTATCACTCCCTCCAGGAAATAAACGACTCCATGGTTCTGGTTACTGATGGATTTATTGCACTTGTCATCCTTTTCTCTGCCATCACATCCACCGTCATTGGCAATTCACCGTCAATGAAATCCACCGTCAAACTACAGTATGACCATGTAAAAGATAAACACGTTCACATACACTATAAAGAGGTAAATACAAATACACTTGGGAAATACAAAAGTAATACACCTACCTCGCTGGCTGCATATAACCAAGAGGGAATGAGTTCACTTGAAAATACCCGGTTCAGAAAACAAAAATGAAAAACATCTTCTTTACTTCTTCGCTCAAAACATGAGTAACTCTTGTCATCCACACACGGAGAATAACTTCTCGCCCCATGTGTGTTTCTCCTGTTGCACCTTAAAAAGTGTCCGTATGCAACACAAAATGTACTTTAGTTCCTAATTAACATTGACTCTCAATGTTCATGAATGATTAAATAAATTTAACAAAAAACATGTTACATAATAACAGAAATAATATGTATGGCAGTTATACTGGGGTTTAAACCAACAACCTTCTATCTCAGAGATGACATGTGGAGCCGATCTGCTAATATTCTGGCTAGAGAAAGATCCAAGCCTCTAACTCCACTGGCACAGGTCGGGCTGGACACAGGCCCCAGTTATTGAAGGCCCTTTTGTCATCACAACCACAATAAACAAGCGAGCCATTCTCAGCTCTGCTCTAGTGTGCTTATGTTGCATGAAAACAAGCGTGACTATTTTAATTGTAATTAGAGGGAGAAAATGAGTGTAGGGATTGAGCCAAGGGTGAATGACTGTGTGTGTGTTTGTGGGCCTGTGTGTGTCTATTATGTGTATGAGGATATACTTCTTGTGTAGTTGTCCAGGGGAAGCACAGTCACAGGCCCTTTCATTTCTCCCTTTTATGTGAACAGTGAAGCTGTCATGACTGACACATCATGAAATGGCGCTTTTATAATCTAGCAGTCAAAGGCCGTAATTGTAGCGTGTTTAGTCATACTGTTAATACATTAGTTAGTGTGAGAGTGTTCCAGAGGGGTTTATTTTACCTTTTATTCAGTCACTGCTTCATTAGTATGACTCACATTCTGACATTTCATTGCCCATGTATGTCATCTTACTGTCATCTCAGCCACTTAAAATCTGCAGCATGCTCAGGCTGCTCAGTGAGGCTCTCAGCAGTGTTTCAATGTTTCACAAGGCCAGTATGTGAACACTTTAGGAAACACTGGACTCTACCAATTAGATGCTTTTAGAATGCTTTTCTTGAAGACTAAAACTGCATTTTTTGTGTGTGCATATTATTGGTAAAAATGACACATCGATGGAGATTGGCAGCAGTTGGTAAGATCAGACTTTATGTATTTTTGAAATTTGTACTGTACTATAACGGATTTAGATTTTTACATCACAGAAACTGCACAGCAAGTGACAATGTATCTCACTGCCGGTAGACCAGTGCAGTTAATACTGTGTTATGGATAGATTAATAACAAGACTTAATAACGGTTTGTGTTCACAACACTTTATAGGTGTAAAACAATAATATCATACGATTATATTTGAAAGTCAGTAAATGATAATATTGAATTATCTCACAGCCCGGAAAACATTGATATAGTGTATATTGTTACCAGACAATATTCAAAATACACCATGATCTGAATTTTAGGTCATACTGCCCCACCCTGCAACTAATATGCCATTAAAGGACAAATCCGGTGCAAAGTGAACCTAGGGGTTAATAACACATGTGTACCGAGTTTGACCGTTTTCTAGGATGTGTTTTCATGCTAATTGAATGTGACCAGTTTTATCGCAAACTGCTAATTAGCTTATAACGCTAGTCGTCGGGGCAAGGGTAAAGTAACAAGAAATCACTATTTCTACACCACTAGCAAGGCTCCAAATAGCACCACACTTCCACGGTAGCATAATGAGGGTCCCTACATGTAAACTGAAGCATTGAGAACTTTGTAAGTGGACAGACAGTTTATTAAAAAGATAGTTTACAAAGACAGTACCGTTCACGTATACAGGCGGGTGCCATCTTGGGAAAACAGTCATGACCAGTCGAGCGATGAACGCCGTGCAATCAATAATCAGTAACCTAGCTCAAGCACGAAATTCGTCGTTGGACTGGTTTTCCCAAGATGGCGCACACGTAGGGACCCTCATTATGCTACCGTGGAAGTGTGGTGCTATTTGGAGCCTTGTTAGTGGTATAGAAATAGCGATTTCTTTTTACTTTACCCTTGCCATGACGACTAGCTTTATAAGCTAATTCGCGGTTTGTGATAAAACTGGTCACATTCCATTAGCATGAAAACCTATCCCAGAGAACAGTCGACTCGGTACCCATGTGTTATTAACCCCTAGGTTCATTTAGCGCCGGATTTGTCCTTTAAAACCTCAGAAGCTTACAGTTTGTGTTTCCAAGGGATGATAAATTCTCCTCCTTACCACAGACAAAGCCTGATCTTACACTCAACCCCACCCCCTCCCCCACATCCCTACATTTGCTTCACTCAAACGATTTATGTCTAATTACCGGTTATAAGCTCTGCACTTCCTCTGACAGGCTCCATATTAGAAACCAAATCTTATAATTAACCCATCCTCTCACATGAAAGTAATGGCGGTGCTCTGCCTCGTCAGAGGCCCATGTTGACAGTTCTGTCATCTCAGCCGCCCCCCCACCACGGCCTTTCCAAATATCCCAGCAGTTTAGGGAAAGATGAGCTGGCTAATGGACTGCTTAGTGGAGAGTAGTGAGGATATTGACCTTGAGCCATTTCTGGTTAAGTTGTCTGAACCGAGAAAGCATTTACCAGATTGGACAGTAAGGGGTCGAGTGTGAACGTGAGCGTGGATGTCCCCTCGTGTACAACTGAATCCCTCAGCTACAAATCATTTCAGTTGAAATGTTTTATCTATGCACAAAGGTGGCAAGGAGATACATGGCAAAACTTTAAATTAGTCTCAAATAGTCTTTAAGATTTCAAAACAAAGGGGACTGTATGCAGGCCCGCTGTGTGTCTTGCTCGTGTCCAGGACAAGATGATCTCCGCACGCCGCGAGTGAATCTGGCAAGAAAACAAACTGATAATCTATTATAAACGAAAAAGAATAGCCTATATTACAGCTATGATATAAAATATCTGATTCTGCTGGGCCACTCTGAGGTTGCTACTGGGCCAAGTGTGTAAATTATTTAAAGGTTAGAGGGCCCTTTTGGGGCCCTGCCTTGAACTGTATGGCTAAAACTACATTGACAAGGAAATCTTAAAAAATATCACAGTTTTACAAAAAAGGCGCTCAAATGTTTATTTTGTTGGCGTAGATACAAGTATATGCAAAATAGCCTTAAAATCCGTTACTTCACCTCCACTCAACTGCCTGCGTTTATAGACAGCACTGCTTATGTTTGCTAGTCCATATGTGACAAATATTGACTTTTAAATTATTTATTTTTTTCCAAACACTTTTCTTTCAGTCAAAAAAGTGAGAGGCAGTACAGTCTTTCAGATGTTAGTATCATTCTCCCTCATATTATTTTATGAGGTGATTTCTTGAGTTTTAAACAACACTTTGTGTGAAAAACTTGGCAGTCCTTCAGATTGCTGCCACTGCTGACTGATCTTGGGGAGTTTTGGGAGTGGATTAGTGTTGCTGAAGGAGCTTGTTGACATCAGATGGCATGGGAACTATGAATCCACACACAAGGCTCAACCAAGGAGCTCAAGCAACCTTACAGCTGGCACGTAGAGAGGGGGAAAAACAAATAAACTAAGCCCAAAGCAAGTATCCCCAGAGTTGGCATGTTCCCATAAGACATTTGGTGGAGAGGATGGATACAAGAACATTCGGATCAAAAATGACTTATTGGTGTTTTTACTCAATCTTTGATAATGGTAAAAAATATTCCACCTGTGTACTGTTACAATGTGAACGGATTTTTTACAAGATATTGAGGCCATTTTGTGGGTTATATATTTATATATATATATATATATATATATATATATATATATATATATATATATAATATGAACGGATATGTGAACGGATTTTTTACAAGATATTGAGGCCATTTTGTGGGTTATATATTTATATATATATATATATATATTTATTTATTTATTTATTTATTTATTTATTTATTTATATATATATATATATATATATATATTTATTTATTTATTTATTTATTTATTTATATATATATATATATATATATATAAGTATATATATATATATATATATAATCGTTATTTGTGTATCCAGGCGTGCAATTCAAGTGTAGTGTGCTTATTGGATGCTTGTGCAAACAGGATACTTGATAAAGAACTATACAGTATAAATCACAGAGCCCGCTATGATGGTTAATATTAATCATCACAATGACAGCGCAATCCACTCAGCATCAGATTGCTCGTTAATCCCACAGTAAACTCTCGCTAAAACCGGAGTGAGTCAGTATTATTACAGATAATCCTCCGGTCTGGTTAATGTGACATGCTAGTGAACGCAGGCCGAAACTGCACGCACGCACGTACGCACACTAACGCAACTGATTGCATTTCAGCTATTGTCTCAGTTTTCAGCAGCCACGCAGATCGCAGCACAAAGCAGATGGCTGCTGCATGTAACGTCACTAAGAGACTGTTTATCTTATTGATGCAATGCTGACTGAATGCTGTCAAAGCACTGTCATCAACTAAATGAATAGGCCAGTGTTTACTTGTACTCAAGGACATCAGGTTTTGCGCTGCAGGAATACTATTACTAACACTATACTGTACTACTACTACTATTATTTTTAAGATTATTTTTTTGGGCCATTTCGGCCTGGACAGCTGAAGACGTGAAAGGGGAAAGAGAGGGGGGAATGACACGCAGCAAAGGGCCGCAGGTCTGAGTCGAACCCAGGCCCGCTGCGTCCAGGAGTAAACCTCTACATATGGGCATTCATGTGACACTGAGGCGAGTGTCTAAACTGGTCCGTGAATTTCAAAGCCTCGAGCAGCAGGACAGGTAGATTTTGGATTTTTTGGATTTTGGATTTTTGGAACAGACTTGTCTAGTGGCAGCGAATGTACAGTGTAGGTTACAGTTTGCCCACAAATAAAAACTGCAGCTCCTTAATACCTTAAGACTTTCCCGTGTCTTGCTTCCCAGCTGCTGGGCAAAAGTAAGGGGAAAGTCTGTGGGATTGCAAACCGGAGCAGATTGTGCTGCTCTCTGGCTCTGTATACAGCGCCTCTGCTCAACCTAGGTTGCAAAATGTAGATACATCTATTCATTCAGGCCTTTTTATTGGGCATGAACCTTGCGTTTATGCTTGTATTGTCGAAAAAATAGACTAGAAGCTGGTGCAGACAGCTGCATAGATTCAAATGAGAGCGTATCTGTTGCATAAGACGTGCAAGTGATGAACGCGTCTGAAACGCTTTTGGTCGAGACGCAGGGTTAAGATGTCGCTGAATTTCCCTGACTTTTAAGCTTTTTTTTTTTTTTTTTGTTGCTCTAAATATCTCAAACAATTTAAACCTCTCAGCTCCACCGATGTGGCAATTGCCAACATACACATAAACATAGTGCAGAATCACAGGAGAGCCAAATACTTGAACTGAGGTTACCATGCTCATCCTTGCTTGCTTTTTAAACAAGCAAAGAAACCCCACCCTCCCCCCTAAACCTCTCCCCGCACACAAGTCCAGGAGCTTTGCCAAAAGCAGCCTAACGCTAAACATTCACAGCGCCGGGGAAGAGAAAGCAAACTCTGGGAAGGTACAGGATTGACGTCAGAGAGAGCCACATGTAAGAAATTCCTTCCTAATTACGGGGAATGCACTGGCTTATTGTATAAAAAAAAAAAATGCTCTGGTTCATATTCATCTTTTAAAAGGTGGGTGTTTGTTTTATAGATTGTGCTACCTTTCAGTGTTGTATTAATTATCTCTTTGCTTCCACTTTGGCCAGCCCTATTATTTCACATTCGCCTTATTGCCTCCTTATTTTTCTTTTTTTCCCACTTCTAGTCCAACTTAAAAAAAACTGCTTTGCGGTAGATACTTTAAAATTGCCAAGTGACACCGATGTCCACTTGTGCAGGATTTCTTTCTTGTGTGCAGTAAGGCTGAGGTGTTAAGATTATTTCTGCTGACCAGCTGCTGTGCTGTTATTCTTCTTTAAAGGAATGTACGAGCTGTTCCTGACTGGTACACATTGCCTTGTTTTCACAACAGTTTTAAACGGCACTCACCTAATAAGGTGAATAACTCTTTATTATTGCGACTCACCTTTCCCTTAAACATTATTTGTGTAACAAAGATAGGCATAGTCTTGCAAAATAGAGCTTTCTGTAATTTTTTTAATCTTTTAAACAAAATGGCACTGTTGGAACATCTCCTTTTTGTTGGTGTGAATTATTGTCTGTTGATACGTTGGATGTACAAAGGGAAGAAATCATTAAATCAATGGTGTAACTAACTTAACGTCTCTAACAGTATTAGATTGTAGGGGGACCAAGGCAGGTTTTTTGAAAAATGATTGGTGGTTAGATGTTTTTTGTCTGCTTATTTATGATGGATTAGGGTTTTTACATAAAACAAAATGTAAAATTCTCAAAAGCACATCTGCTTCTTCTCCCTCATTGAAAAATCCAGAGTCTTTGAAAATGCAAATCTTGTTGATTTGAGACGTTTAACTGCTGGGCACAAGATGTCTCCTGCTGTACTTTACTGAACAGTCCGTTTATAGTGTATATACAGTGGAGGTTTCAAGTTTCCACATCGCACTTGTGTAAGTTGAATATTGAACCATGATTGGCTTCCAAATTAGTTGTGATGTCACAAATCCAGCTTATGCGTAGACGCGTTAAACTGCGATTTAAGGTGCGCACAGAGAGAAACTTTCCCACTCCAGCACATGAATGTGGGAACAATCTTTTAGTGTCAAGCTCACACCTCACAGTGAAGTAACAATAAACACATTTTTGAGTGGAGGGGGACTTTAAGTAAGCTCCTGACAACATAGAGATGAAATTGTTCACTTATTTATTTGTACGCTTCGGTAAAACACCGATATAAAAATAACAATTGTGTTATCCACGAGATAGAGCGCTGTGTCACAGTATCCACTGTTACCAGCATTGAAATTCATGTGTTGCTCTGATATTATTTCACTGCCAATAAGAGGGATTGTAGACAGCAATACAACTTTATATTAGAAACTGAATGAAATGTACACAGACTTTTGTGTAGAAACACAAATCTTAGAATTGGAATGTCCTGTGTATATTGTCTTCCATAAAATCCTAAATCTTTTGAAAATATCCCTTCTAGAAATTACCTTTAATATACTACAGCGAATGCATTTTGAAGGAAATGTAATTGTGCTTGGATTACATTTTCTTTCAATGTAATTAGGAAACATTGTGAATGTTGATACTAAACGTAACGGCTAAAATATTTACTGTAGCATTGTATTTTGTTTTCCTAGAATATCTGCATGTTACTTTACATTAGGGTAACATCATTTCTAGGAGACCGTGTTGGAAAGTGACAGAGCCAAGCAAAGCTAAAAGTGGAACAGGGCGTTTTTTTAAGGTCGTCTTTAAAGATATGGTGCTTTAGCGGAAGGGGAAAAGGGACAGGCTGAGATTAGGGTAGAGCGAGTTGATTTAGGGGAATGGAGTGTGAACACACACACACACACACACACACACACACACACACACACACACACACACACACACACACACACACACACACACACACAGGGAGTATTTGTGCTGAAAATGGAGACAGGAGGGAACCTGGGGATTTGTGGAGGCTCCCATGTCAACTGGAGGAATGCCTTTGAAGCTTTTTCTTCCTCCCTCTGGATGCATTTTATTAGTGAGGGACAGCTACTGATCGGACCCGTTCTGGCGGATGGTGAAGACAGATGTTGGAAACAAAACCGAGCTGGCAGACAAGGAGAAGGAGGCCATCAGCTGCTGAACTAAAATGATGTTAGCACCCCCCCCCTTGGCTCCTTCATACAAGCACTGTGCTTCAGCACCAATTAGAATCATCACTGAGACAAATACTGATGCTTGGCTGCTCAGAACATTGCTGCGCCTACATTTGGGAATTTAAATTATATTTGTCTGTCATTTGTTAACACAAAACAAATACAGATGTGTTGACATTTTTTTCATGTATCATGAAACGGTATACCAAAAGGTTTAGTTTTTTTACGGTCTCATTTTACCTTACACATAAAGGAATAATTAGAATCAGCTCCAAACAGTGATGTATACAAAGGTTAAATCAAAAGAAAGCAAAGTGAACTCTGGTATTAGATGTGACCATCTTTCGGCATTGGTTTATGCATCTGAATAGGTATTGGGAGAAAAAAAGTGTGTTAAATTAGCACTGTGTAACATTGCCATATTTTTATTAAAAGGTCAGTATTGAAGCAGACTAGTAGGGGTGCACGATTCAGAAAATGTCACGATTCGATATTGATTTTTAGGCTCAAGATTCGATTCAGAATCTAATAAAAAAATTTGAATCGATTTTTGGAATTCTATGAATCGATTTTGAATCGGTAGAGCTTGAATCGCGATACGAACGTGAATCAATTTTTTCTTTTGCACACCCCTACAAACTACTCGATTTTTATCCAACCTGATGAGTCGCCACCCTACCAGTGCAGGATCTATGAGTGGCAGTTTCATGCTATTTATTTAAGTCACAACACACGCTGTTCCTAGAAGATGTGAAGTGTGACACCCTACCCCTGACCCCGTCCTATAGGCTGTGGGACACTGGGACAACCCCCTCTGGTCCACCTCCTTGCTTACTTGACTTAATGTCATTTCTGTCTTCCCCTGTGTCTCTGTTGGCTGGACTGCACCTTTTTCTATTTCAAACCCTCAAAAAACCTCCTTGCTTTTTCTTTTCTGTTTCTTTGACTCCCACTTTTTCTGTAAAGTTTAAGGGAAGTTTGGAACACAGGCAACCAGCACTGTACAACAAAACTGTATGAGTGTTTGCCTTTCCTCGCTGGGGAAATATTGATTTGTACAACATAACAACAATGTCTTTGTTGCAATTGCTTTTATTGCCAAAAGTGGACCACACTGTTATATGGATTTGTTGGTGGACTTGTGAAGTTAACCATGTCCTCTTATAATGTCTGGAGTGTGTGTGTGTTTGTGGGTTTAGGTGTGTGTAAGCAAGCGAGCGTGTGTTTTCAACAGGGCTGGCGTTCATTTGTTTCCACTCTGCCTAAAACGGAACTCTAATCTAATCTTGAGGACTTTTAACTTTTTAGAATATCCACAATCCTCAATTCAAACTGAATTTCATCAGCCCCTTTTGCTTAGCCATTCTGGCTGATGAGTTCTTGTCGATGGCACATGCTGTACTGAGTCGTAAAGATCTTGGGTAATGTCAAATTGTAGGCCTCAGACACATACAAGCACGCTGTGATCCTGTGAAGCTGGTGGGGACAACACACACCTAATAGGATTCAACATGACTGGACGTGTTGGGAATCACACCCATATTCCAGGCATTGACACACACATTGAACACAGCTTTTAAAAACAGACTGTAAGACACAAAAAGGTGTACTTAACTCCAGTGGTTTACAGCCTGGTGATGGAACTAGCTAGTCATGTCCAGTCTGTTTTTTTTCTCACTCTTTTTTTAACATGCAGCCTTTTTTTCTACAAGGTAAAACTCAGTGTAGAAGAAGCAAGTATAGTGTGAGATACTGTGACAGGGCAACAGAATTGGATGGGAATAGTGAAGAAGTGAGGGGAGACAGAGATAGTTAAAGGTCCCATAGCATGAAAATATCACTTTGAGGTTTTTTAACATTAATGTGAGTTCCCCCAGCCTGCCTATGGTCCCCCAGTGGCTAGAAATGGCGATAAGTGTAAACCGAACCCTGGGTATCCTGCTCTGCCTTTGAGAAAATGAAAGCTCAGATGGGCCGATCTGGAATCTGGCTCCTTATGAGGTCATAAGGAGCAAGGTTACCTCCCCTTTCTCTGCTTTGCCCGCCCACCCACCCCTACAGACCCAGAAATGGCACATCCTAAGGAAAGCTCATTGTGGGACTGGCTCTAGTGGCTGTAATTCTGCACCAAGGCTGAATTTCGGAAAAGAGACTTCAGATACAGTATTAGGGGACCACTAAGGTCTATAGAAAAGCATCCAAAGAGCACCATGTCATGGGACCTTTAAAGGGCAATAATCATGTTTTTTTTATCATGAACCTTGTAGCCCCAGTCTTGCCTTTTAAACTGATGGCGTCTGCATACAGTGCAGTCGGCGGTATCAAGGCTCTACGTTTCCTTCAGAAGAGGCCGTTTGGTCTCTTTCATTTTTGTATAATGCTGGCTCAGAGGCTAAAAGGCAAAAGTATGCAGCTTAGATATTCAGAGTTGAAATCTAGCCCGACATTTCTGTTAACTTCACATCCTTTGAGTCTCTCACTCAATCTTTTTTTCTGTCACTCTCAAGGTCAGCAAAGCACACATGCTATTAAAAATAGTCTGAAAACACAGCCACAACAAGTAATCACTGCTTTGGTCTAAACAAACCGAGATGCTTGGGATATTACAGTTTGGGAAGTTTGCTGACTCGTCTTCACGGAGCTCGACCAAATGTGATCTGTAACTCTTTGGAACCCCTCCGCAAACCTGTTAATGTTTGGATTTGCACGTTTATTGTCGACTTTTGTTTGTCTCGGATGAAAGGTCACTTGGGCTAAAATTCAGTGCAATAGTGATACAGGTGGTTGGGGTATTTAGGGTAAAGTCTGATAGAGACAGATACTTTGCAGATGTTCTCAAATCCTAAAGAAGTGGCGTCCTCTGTACTGTGGAGGCAGAGCCCGGAGCACACACAGAGACTGTACTTTGCTTTAGTGATGTTAATGTGTCGTAGACTTGCATACATATACACTCACCTAAAGGATTATTAGGAACACCATACTAAGACCGTGTTTGACCCCCTTTCGCCTTCAGAACTGTCTTAATTCTTCGTGGCATTGATTCAACAAGGTGCTGGAAGCATTCTTTACAAATGTTGGCCCATATTGAGAGGATAGCATCTTGCAGTTGATGGAGATTTGTGGGATGCACATCCAGGGCACGAAGCTCCCATTCCACCACATCCAGAAGATGTTCTATTGGGTGGAGATCTGGTGACTGGGGGGCCATTTTAGTACAGTGAACTCAATGTCACGTTCAAGAAACCAATTTGAAATGATTTGAGCTTTGTGACATGGTGCATTATCCTGCTGGAAGTAGCCATGAGAGAAAGGGATAGACATGGTCAGAAACAATGCTCAGGTAGGCTGTGGCATTTAAATGATGCCCAATTGGTACTAAGGGGCCTAAAGTGTGCCAAGAAAACATCCCCCACACCATTACACCACCACCACCAGCCTGCCCGGTGGTAACAAGGCATGATGGATCCATGTTCTCTTTCTGTTTACGCCAAATTCTGACTCTACCATCTGAATGTCTCAACAGAATTCGAGACTCATCAGACCAGGCAACATTTTTACAGTCTTCAACTGTCCAATTTTGGTGAGCTTGTTCAAATTTTAGCCCATTTTTCCTATTTTTAGTGGAGATGAGTGGTACCCAGTGGGGTCTTCTGCTGGTGTAGCCCATCCACCTCAAGGTTGTGTGTGTTGTGGCTTCACAAATGCTTTGCTGCATACCTCGGTTGTAACAAGTGGTTATTTGAGTCAAAGTTGATCTTCTATCAGCTGGAATCAGTCGGCCCATTCTCCTCTGACCTCTAGCATCAACAAGGCATTTTGGCCCCCCAGGACTGCAGCATACTGGATATTTTTCCTTTTTCAGACCATTCTTTGTAAACCCTAGAAATGGTTGTGGGTGAGAATCCCAGTAACTGAGCAGATTCTGAAATACTCAAACCAGCCAGTCTGGCACCAACAACCATGCCACGCTCAAAGTTGCTTAGATCACCTTTCTTTCCCATTCTGACATTCAGTTTGGAGTTCAGGAGATTGTCTAGACCTGGACCACACCCCTAAATGCATTGAAGCAGCTGCCATGTGATTGGTTAATTAGATAATTGCATTAACGCGAAATCTTACAGGTGTTCCTAATAATCTTTAAGGTGAGTGTATATTACAATATTTGGAACCTATTGCGTAACCAGTAAGTGGAATCTAACATGTGATGTCCACATGTGTAATGCTCTTACAAACAGAAAGGCCCTTCTCTATACCCAGTGACCCCTCCACACCTCTACTGAGGCCTATGTTCCTTTTAGTACACTTTTAGCCCTTTCAGCTGTGAAATCACACACACACACACGCATGCACGCACGCACGCACGCATGCACGCACGCGCAGCAGCACTCATCTTATGTATCACAGGGATCTCCTGTCTCCCTATGGACTTACCTTGTGTTGCCTGCCTGCTGCCAGGCCACATGGCCCCTCTTTCTGAACAGTTATTGTTTGTGTGTGTGTGTGTGTGTGTGTGTGTGTGTGTGTGTGTGTGTGTGTGTGTGTGTGTGTGTGTGTGTGTGTGTGTGTGTGTGTGTGTGTGAGGCTCAGTGAGAGTGATGGATAGAAGGGCTGGCCCATCTGACCTAAAATCTATACAGCGATACATTTTCACATTTAACTTGATAACAAGTGGGACAATAATTATTTTACATTCGCACATCAGTAACTGATTTTTTTTTCTTTCACTCGTACTTCCAATAAATTAATCCTGGTTAATTACAGCATGCATGTACACACACATACACTAAATACACATTGTATGTATGTTGTATTTCTGTCCCACCCCCCAACTGGGGAACAGGTTTCTCCATTTTTCTGTGGAAGTTTTTCCTCGCGCCTGTTACACCAAATAGTTGCTCTTGGGGAGAATTGTTGGGTCTCTGTAAATTATAGTGTGGTCTAGACCTACTTGTAAAGTGTCCTGAGATAAGTTCTGTTGTGATTTTACACTTGAATTGAATTTGACCACAAACACCTAAATTGTCTTTCTTTGTCCTCTTCATGCTAACTGAGTCGTACACAAATGTGCATCAGTACACACACACACACACACACACAAACACACACACAGGAACACACACACGTACACACAGACAGGCACAAAAAACCTTAAAAGGTCCAGCAGTAAAAATAAAGTCAAAGGCTGTGGTTTGTCTCGTAGGTTTAAAATGCCCAGAGGAATTGCTGAGTAGTTGGTAAACATGGCCGCAACACCAACAAGTGGTTTTTAGCATGGCGGCGGTGAGAAGTTATACATGGGTTTGGTCCTGCATACACACTCGAACAAATGAACGTCTAAGCACTAGAACAAGGCAGATCAGATCCGCTGTTATGTATTTCACTCGTATTACAAACCAGGAATTCTGCCTCTGTGTGTGCAGTTTAGAGTGATGTGTTCGAGAATATATACAGAAATAAAAACCTTAAACGCCACTATTTGGCTGTTACTGCTTGCATTTGTCAAACATAATTATTTAAATATAGACCAAACCTAGGCTCTGTTTGCTCAAATTGTTAATTTTTTTTTTTTAGAAGGATTGTATTATTTGTAGTATTGCCCGACCAATGCTGGATTTTTGAGGCCAATATATATATTTGAGAGATAAAGAAATCTGCTAATGATATATTGATCGATAGAACACATAACATAAACCATCTTTTAACATATCCCTTTTTTTTACTGAAACGTGACCAAGAGACATACTAAGCGGGACTTTTTTAGAGTTAAAAATTCATTGCACTCCAGTGGACAAACCTATGTAATGGTGTCACTGATTCTAAATGACCTAACATTTAGTTTGTAACACCGGTACCATAGATCTGCAATAAGCTACCTAGCTAACTTGCCGATACATTGGCCAAACCGTGAAAGTGATGGTACATACACTCAATAGATAGATGCTGGTGTCTGAAATGGAAATTGTGTTCCACCAAGGTTTCCCATTATGTCATTTCTACTGTGGGGCGGGACATATTTTACAGCCTGGCACCTACCAGTGGTAGGATGTTCATATTTTAATATGGTTCTTATGAACAACCATCATCATGTACAGTAAAGAAATGATTTCAAAAGACTAGATGAGATTAAACTTAAATCTCCACGAGCAATCTGCCATGTTGAGAGAATGCATCCACTTTCTTTGAGAACCCGAGTAGTGAACTTGGATATTAACATGTAAAAAGTAGTTAATTAAGCTTTCACTCAAGCAATGAATCTCTCATTTTGGAACAAATCTCCTCATATGTTGGCATCGTGGCAGGTTATCTTGTGGTTTAGAGTGACGGTGACAGGTTGGCGTGGCTGGCGCACTCTCCGACTGGCTCAGAGTTTGATTTTAGCAGAAGGGCAATTTTGGTGCAGCCTCGGCAGACAGGATGGCATAGTTGGCAGTGTGGATGGTGGCAGAGCTCTGAGGCGTGTATATATCGAGGGCTCAGAATACACCAGACTGAGTTTAGACAGGTTGGCGTGGCTGGCACAATGTTGTGGTGAATTGGAAGTCCGAAGGAGGTAAAGGTGGCCCTGAACAAGGTGACTCGTCACCTTCATGGTCACCAGTAACAGGAAGAAAGGTGTGTGCTTGTGTATACATTCAACGGCACTGTGGGCCTTTGTGTACAAGTGCGTTTCTAACACTGTTCATGCGTGCTCTGTGTATCTTTTTTTTTGCATCATGGAAGGGTTCTCCTCACTCATTGTATACACCGGGTGTGTATCCACTGAAGCAGGCACTCCTGCTTCCTGCTAGCCTCGGAGCCAACTTGTCTTCTTGCCAGACGTCGGTAACTTGGCACTCTGTCTCTTCCTTTTCCATGTGGTGATCACGTATGTCTGTCCACACGGAAGTCTGTCAACACATCTAGGCTTTTACTAATGGAATATGACACATGTAAAAAAGAGCAAATCACTTTCCTGCCTGGACCTGGAGGCATGTATGTACTTGTTCTCAGTGTTTATGTACATATATTCCTACATGTCACGGGGGAGGTAAGTAGGCTTAACTGTTGCTGAGGGGCATGCATATGTCACAGGTCACATAGGTCAATGCATTAAAACTGTCCATCAGTGTCCACATGACTCTCAGAGTAACCGTGTCCTCCATTGTGCTTTGCTACACACACCTCCGCACAGCATTAACACGCTTCAGGACATCGCTTATACTTACATAATAACATATTGCTACATACATTAATGATGCACCACACACTGTTCTAAATAGTGTAAAAAAACAACAACAATCATACCCCTTGTTACTGCAATACATCTCTTATTATGGTTTGATTTCATGCTATAAGTGCATGCTATTTCAAGTACCCTTCTTTCCATCTAACCAGTCTGCAAGCAGAGTAAAAGGTTGGAGCTGTGAGAGGTAGTAAACCTCTCTATCTCATCTCTCTTGAACTTTATCTGTTGTTGCCGCTGTAACAGCAGATAATAGTTGTACTGTAGAGTAACTATTCAATCAAACTCTGAGATAATAGTGAGGTGGTTTGGACAGGATGGATAAGTGCCTTGTTTAGACCGGACAAGAGTGCTTTCCAGGCAAATGCGTGGCTACATACACAGTGTCTGCTGCAGAGTGGACCGTGCATACAGGCACCCTATCCATTATGGCTGGCCTTGGAGTAAATCATGAGCGAGGCGGGGAAAACCAGACCAGTGATGACATACTGTCAGCCACATAGGCCTAGTTGTCCAGAGAGATCCCATTGATTAACCAATTGGAACCAACATGGATTTTGAACTACTGGTATGGATTGCCATTATAACTTGTAGTGATGACACCATGATATTGATTTTTCCAAAACCATTGGTTTACAAATTTCACACAATATTCTTTGAAGCGTAGGGGGTCTACTCAAACAGTAAAATAACTGGAAATTTGGGTAGCCTGGATAGCTCACGTGGTGCACACCATGCACTAAGGCACACCATGTACTAAGGCTCAGTCAATGATGCAGGTTCAGTTCCAACCTGCGGCCCTTTGCTGCAGGTCATTCCCCGTCTCTCTCTCCTTGCACATCTTCAGCTGTCCTGTTTAATAAATGCCTAAAATGCCCCAAATTTGCCTGGTAATTTTAAGCGACCAGCTTGATCTCCAGACTTACTGGGGACTATGGTGATTATCAGAATAAGAGCTGATTTCCGAGCCATCAATTTGTCAATTACTTTTAGATAAATCATTACGTGTGTAAAATGTTGTAAAAAAAAAAATAAAATGGTGAAAAATACCTTTCTCAGGCTTCCAGGTGATTTCTTTAGATTGCTTGTTTTGGTTGATGAACAGTCCAAAACCCAAAGATATTCATTTAACAATGAAATGCAAAAACTCAGCAGCATATCAGGATGTTAACTCAGGCTATCAGTCCTTATGAATGACTAATATGGCTGAAATGTATGAAGACAAACTGACAGAACTTGTGGCCTCTGCTGTTTTATTTTTTTTACCTGATCTCATTAACAATTGTCACCTCTCAACTAGCCTACTCCAGTAGGGCCATTCAGCATTCATTTGCCGCCTTGTAAGCAGGAAAATGAGATTTAAAAGAACGCTGTTCCTTCCCTGTACAAGGGTCTCGCTCTCGCTCTACATATTTGTTTGTGGTGGTTTCCATGGAGATTTTCTCTCATCACTGTGTGTTAGGGCGAGAGAGCCCTTGACCTGTCTTCCTCCCCAGGCGTCTGCTCAGTCAAGGGTGGACAACCTATTAAACCTGCCTGGTGTCCGTGAGATACGAACCCTGTACACATAAAAAAAACACGTATCACACACACACACACACACACACACATTTGTATGCACATCTACAACTTTTTCTGTCAACACTTTCTTTGTCCGTCTTTACCGTGACGCAAGTCCTTGCAAACGTTTTAAGGGGGCCAAAGAGCAAGATAAAAAATAGGGTTGGTGGCCATTATTAAGTGCATCAGAGGCAAGATACACAACACTCGTTTACACTTTCAACTCTCCCTTTTTGTGTGTGTGTGTGTGTGTGTGTGTGTGTGTGTGTGTGTGTGTGTGTGTGTGTGTGTGTGTGTGTGTCAGAGAGATTGCTCGGCCTGTCTCTCGCCCATGAAGCTCTGGTGTCGTCTTTCTGCCATCTGCCACTGCCACCCTACTGACACACACAGACACACACACAGACATTCGCACACATATTAAGCTTTCATTGAATACTCTTGTCAACACAGCAACCTCTTCTCTTCTTCCTTTCTTCCCATCTTTTGGAGAAAGTCTCCATTAAGTCTCTCCCTCACCATCCGCAAATAAGGACGGGATTTGTGTGCTAGCGTCTACTTTTGTCAAAGACACAAAGGAAGCAGGCTTCGCCGAGAACACGGAATTCAAGAATATGGGGTTTGGTGTGTGTTTTGTGTGTGCGATATGAATATTTAATTCAGCCCCTCCCTCCATCATGTATTAATCATGGAGCAGTCTGCTTAGGCTAAAATTAGCGCCTAGCAACCCAGAAAAACAAAATTCATAGTTGTGGGTATGTCATGTGCTGCTTCTTGCTGATGTGTGACGCAGCACATGGTCTCCTCTCACATTTTCCTTTCCACCACACTCCCCCACCCCCCCGCTCCACACACACACACACACACACCCGTCTCCTCTGGTTCGAGGATGATGGCGATGACAGAGACTCGCAGTCATGCTTACTTTCATTTTAAAAGTGTTGCTGTCTTTGAGTAAGTTGTTTATCAGTTTTAGACTTGGGCAATATTTGCTTGTCTACAGCACACATTCTTAACTGAACTCTGAATACAGCCTGCTGTGTCTGCGCTGACACCCACTGAGTATATGCAGTTTGAAATATGTGACTGTAAGAAAGTCTGCTTTGTGAAAGTGGCGATAATTGCAAGATTACTGACCCCACCAACCGGACCAGCTGCCAATCTCAAGGATAAACCGATGTAGGCTGAGCGATTACATCATTTCAGCCTCGCTGTTTGCAGGTGTGAATTCATAAGTTTCAGAACCAAATGGAGCTAAAATGCTTGTGGGGAGGGAGATCATTTTTGTTTTAAAACCCAGTTTAAAAAATGAAAAGGAAGTAGTAGTGTGGATGTAGCCTGAAGGTGAGACAGCAGCCTGATGGCTGCAGGGCTGCAGAGTCTTGTACTGATGTACCTTAGAGTAAACTTCAGCCTAGTCATTACCCACAAAGTATAAGCGCAAATAGATGAAATAAGATGAATATATCTACATTTGTGTTAACTTGTCCGACTACTTTTTGCTCCTAAAACTCCCTACACACTCCATCTGATGTGGATATAAACACCCTTACATCGAGGCTGGAAGTCAGCACTTTTCTATTCAAATCCAATGTGCTGGAGTACAGAGCCCCACACACACACACACACACACACACACACACACACACACACACACACACACACACACACACACACACACACACACACACACACACACACACACACACACACATATTGTGTTCAATTTACCCTGGGTGTCTTTCTTTTCTCTCAAAATATGATTATTCAATTTGTCAAAAGGTTATTTACAAAACCGTGCAGATTTGTAATAACTGAGAATTCTTGAAAACATGGCTTTTAGCAGCAATTTGTGGAGAGTAGTGGGAATAGGGAAGAAGAGAAGATTAGTCTGAGTGGGTTTCCTTCCAGGGCATTTATTGGTAGGTCCTTCAGGAATTTTAGCACTGATATGTTTCTGGTACTGGTTATATTATCATCTAAAACATGTAACAACCTATTGACAAGAGCAACTAGTGTCATTTTGAAGTGAATACGTTTCTGAGCCTTTCCAACAGGTTGTCATAGCTGAAGCCGGATTAGCATTGTTATTACAAACAGAAAGCCTGTGATCCGAAATGCTGATCACTTTAAGTAAGCGCTGTGATACCTTGCTTGTGAACACTTTCTTTTATCATTCACCAAATTATGGGGATTTTGTAATCCGTTCCCAATTTTCATGAGCATCCTAATGCAAATGCTAATACTCTCACTAATGTGGACTAGCGAAGATGGCTGAAATAAATCTTAATCCAATATTGCATAGGCAAGACATAATTAAGAATTATTTTGGTGTTTCAGTAAGCCACTTTTCCAAGGTTTAAACGATTATAAACGGAGCCCCTCTGGTTGTCGGAATTGTTGGCTCGTGATGTGTGAGCACTTTGTCTGTTCCACAGCGCTCTCTCTCTCTCTCTCTCTCTCTCTCTCTCTCTCTCTCTCTCTCTCTCTCTCTCTCTCTCTCTCTCTGACTTTGTTGAAAAGATATCCTATTACTGTACACATCTGGTTTGTTCTTGTCACTTTCTGTTGCTTGTTTTCTCTCGTTTCCCACTCGTCCTCGTCCTCTTCGTTTCTCCGTATCCCTGCCCAGTCGTCTATACCTCCCCTTCTGAGGAGCTGTAGACTGATGTTAATGGTTTGAATCTATTCAACTGCTGATTTTGATACCATATTACTGAGAACCACATTTAAGACCTCCTTTCCTACTCTCTGACAGGTGGCTTGACCAGCAACGAACAGCCTGTGGAACTTCTTAAACCAGGTGCACTCAACCATTTCGGTAGGACGTGTGTGTGTGTGTGTGTGTGTTTGTGTGTGTGTGTGTGTGTGTGTGTGTGTGTGTGTGTGTGTGTGTGTGTGTGTGTGTGTGTGTAGACCTTCCAAAGATTTTACTTGTTAACAGATTGGATCTGTTTTCTGTGTTCCTGTCTGGTGTTTTTACTACACTCTATTGCTTCCCTACTCGAGCCTTCAGAAATACACCCACTCGCTGAGTGATTGACGCAGTCATTTCTTTGGGTTTACTGTTGTGATGCACCACAGGTGATTGCACAACGTCAGTGCTAAATTCAAACTCAGTGGTCGCCTAAACTCGCTAATGTATGGCTCAGGAACACTCTCTGTCAGTGTCTGTTTATGAGGAAACTTATCATTTACTCCTGAGCATGCAATCATTTCCACCGGCTGACGTCGCACATTGTTTTTATTACACGCGATGTATTATTCAGTGGCCGACTCCTTTTAGAATTCGCACCGCACATGACAAGCGCACGAGACATTTTGCTGGAACTTCGCGCTCTCGTTGACAGGAACATGGGATGATCACGCCACATCAGCATGTCATCAACCCACAAGCGGTATGTTTGTCCCATGTGGCGCGAGGTCATGCTGATGCAGCAGTGATGTCATTGACATGGTTGCCAAGACCTGGAGCCTTAGCCCGGTAATAGCATGTTTCGTTGCTTGCAGCAGTGACACATGTAACTGCATAAACACACAGACAAACACACAGACACACACACAACACATAGAAACATGCAGGACGCGGGGCTCTATCTGATTTCTTTTATTGGTACTTGTTGTACATGTTTGTGCAGTGGAATCCTTTTTTGGATTTGAAGTTTGGAGGTCAGCTTTTCATAAATGTAGGAAAAACAGCATTACTTAAATTTATTGACAAAAAAAGAAGAAGAAAAAATATACCCAATTTTTAGACTGGGTTCATCAATTACCTTAAGATTCCTCTTGAAAACTATGATGCAAAGATAGAAGAGTATTGTACTGCCGGTAAGGCAAGTGTTGTCACTCAAAAAAGAATAATGCATGTACACTTAGACACTTTTACCCCAGCTCTCACTTACTTGCATTTACATTTTTTAACAGCAAGGTTCACACTTTTCTGTTAGAGATGTGTGGGCGAGTGAAACTGAAAGTAACTTGATTTGGTAGTAATGTGCTCTTATTCTAGGGTTTGTAGATAAAGTGTTAGAGCTATAATACAGCCGGGATTCTCTGCTAACGGTGGCAACCAGAGATCAACCTGTGACAGCTGTGTGAAATGAATGAGACAGACGCGGGTTGAGTGGTTCTTCAAAGTCAGTGACTTTTATTTATTTATTTTTACTGTTGTGCAGCTGTGGCTTCTGAATGGATTTCCTTAATTGTTTCTCTGCTACTTTAGTTATTAACACACCTAAGAAATGATCAAAGTTTGGAATTCATTCAAAGCCTTTGCTCACCGCCCACTGTTTTTTCACCCTCGTGTTGTCTTCCCGTCGACCGTGCAACTTTCAGTTTTTTTTTCTGGGTCCGGATTTTTTTCAACATTTTGGTTGTCTTTTTCGACGCTTTTGTCGCTTTCCCTGATGCTTTTGTCAGCTTTTACGACGTTTCTGAAGCTTTTACGATGTATTTGTTTTTGCGCTTTATTTGAAGTTTTTTTTTTTTTTTTTTACATTTTTGATGCTTTTTCCCACATTTTAGTCACTTTTTTCAATGTTCTTTTATAATTTTTTTTTTCAAATGCAATAAAATTGAATAGAACACCCAAATTCAATGAAAGTAGTGAACTGATTATGTATTTTACTTGTGAAGAACGTTGTATGGAACCATCCTGGTTATGTTTTTTTTTTTTTATATCTGATATAGAAACTTTTTGAAAATGGGTCAAATTTGACCCGTGGACAAAATGAAGGTTAAATGTTAATATCATTAAAACAAATCCAATGGACAGATTGTATTGCTATGGCTGAGAAACTGCAGAAGGTTTTCCACTCTGTGTAGCGAAAGTCAAGGCCTCTAGGTCGGCGTTGTAGTAGTGGATCAGGTGTTGATTGGTCACTGTGAACTTCCACAGTCAAATCATTGGTCTGAACTGCTGAATCAAATAATACTTTAAACATTCAGAGTTTGGTACAGCCCTAATAATAACTAAACTGTTTAAATGCCTGCCAAAATAAGCATTTTATTGGAATAAGAACAGTACAATGCTTTATTAACACATTCATGAAATGTGTTAGAATTAATTAACTGGGTGCCAAGAGCAACAGTAGCACTTCCTGTGCATGTGTGTGTGTGTGTGTGTGTGTGTGTGTGTGTGTGTGTGTTTGTCCTTTGCTGTGAAGTCCATTTCAACACAGGAACTAATGAGACGGCAACAGCGGCAGTCGGAGCAGGTGACCATGGACCAGTCTATGTGTATGTGTGAATTTCTTTACAGATACTTTTGGGATCAAAACTAGAATGAGCCGATCAAACCGAGAGAATGACTAATTTGAAAATGATGCGGAGGGAGATGGACGGGGATGCTGTTGGAGACAGCTTTGGGTGCATATTAAGCAGGATGAGTAAATTGTGCACAGGAGGAGTTACTCTAAGAGGAACATAAGTCGGCACCTTTCAGAGTCACTTCCACATTTAGATGTGAAAGTGGGTTTGAGCATCTGTTTGTATCTGTGAATGCACATGTGACATTAGGAGATGGAGAGGAAGTTAAATACTACACAAACATGCATTTATGTGTGTGTGTGTTTGTGTTTGCGTACCATGTCTGTCCGTCCATCCCAGCATAAAGCCTAAACTAGGCTTTTCTCTCCCCAAGCCAAAACAGCTTTCTCCCACTCTGCACAAATTAGCAGCAGCCCACGCTCCACTCGCACATAACTGTCAGAGCACAGACACTGCAGGGAGTGAGGAGGAGGAGGAGGAGGAGGAGGAGGAGGAGGGAGGGGAAGGTGAGAGAAGCGATGAGGAAGGAGGGGAGGGGATTTGGGGAGCGATAGGAAGTCAAATTAGGAGAAGAAGATGAGTAGAGGAGAGCAGAAGTGACAGATAATGTAGACCAGAAGTGGTTCTGTAGCTCACAGAAGGGCTTCGTTATGGCTCCTTTCATCGGGGGCCTGGTGTGCAGCGTTGGTAATTGTCAAGCAACGTGACAGTTGTCTTTTTTTTCTTTTTTTGTAGCCTTAATGCTTTGTGCACATTTTCTGCCTGCACAGCGCTGATATTAAGGCTTAGCTGAATGTGAGGTGGCGAGCAAGTTGAGTAAGAAGGATGAAGAGCTGTTCACACAGTAAGGGGCAGACCTGTTGGCCGGCTTCTGTTTTCTGACCGAACAGCGCATCTTTATTTGGAGTTGTGAATTATCTATGAGCACTTAAGAACCTGAGAGAGGGGTAAAATAAATGCAATGAATGGATGGTGGTTGGGGTGGGGTGGAGACGATGAAAGAGAGACAGACAGACAGACCGAGAGAGACATGGCAGGAGAGCAGCAATTTGAGGAGAAGAGGGCATGGGTAAGTAGAAAAAGAGGGATGAGGAAAGGCACATTATGCAAATACCAGCACTCATTACCATTTCAAAACTCTGGAAAGGAAGTGACAAAATGTGGAGAGAAACATATTTTTTTTGACTACGCCAAATTCATTCTCACTCTCAGCATCTCCATTTCTCTAAATCTCTTTCTCACACACACACACACACACACACACACACACACACACACACACACACACACACACACACACACACACACACACACACACACACACACACACACACAAACACACAACACCACACCCCTATTCCCCCCTCTCTCTTGCACTCAACTCCGGTCTCCTCTCTTATTTCTCTGCCTAACACTTCTATTCCTGTGCTCACTTGGCTTCTGATTGTACATGTTCAGTCTGAATCTTAAGCTGGTCTATAGACTCAGCAGCCACTTTTACCGGGTACCCCTTTCTACTGCAGGGTAGGATTCCCCTTCGCCTCCAGAACAACTTGTATTTTAGAGTTGCGTGGATTCACCACAGTGCTGGAAACATTCCTCAGAGATAGGGGTGCACGTTGACGTGATAGCCCCATGAATCATAGATTTATTGGGTGCACATCCATGCTGCAGGTCTCCCTTTCCACCACATTCCGAAGGTGCTCTATTGACGTCTGGTGACTGTGGAGGCCATTGGTGTACACTGAGCTCTTTGTCACGTTTGTTTAACCCCTTTGATGAGGATGTGCGCTTGGTGACATGGTGTGTTATCCCGCTGAAGGTACCCATTAGAAGATGGTTAGACTGTGGACTTGACCATCTCTACATACATTCATAAATTAATGATTGGCTAATCAGGTGTGTAGATGTACCAATATTAACCCAAAGTCACAGCAAAATAATGTAACAGTCATCCTGGACTATACATCTGCCCGTTGCATATACTATATATTTTTTTGCATTCTGCACTCAACCCATTCAGCCTCCTTTTTCTTATGCTAAACAGCTATTTTGTATATACGTATTTGCTTCTGTATTTATTGTTTATTTCTTATTAATGTCCACCAGTCAGTTCATTTCGATTCTAAGGTCACGGTTTGATTCTCGATTGTTACATCTTATTTTTTTTTTGTTTTTTTTTTGCCATTTTTAGACTAGACTTTTATGCAATATAATATCTGACCTTTGTTCGCAGTGTACCACATTCCATTTTGTTGTTCGAAATTCGAGATTGTGACTTAATTTCGGTCGATTTCGATTTTGTAGTGTGTAGTGAGGTACTGATATCATGACTCCGAGATCTTTATCTCGTAATTCTAAAGAAAGTGATTAAACAGTCAACACCTTTTGAGAAGACAGACACTCTTGCTGCGAATCGCCCTCTGTTTTGAGTTGGTGAATGAAATGTGAGATTTGTAGATAACCGATCGAATACATGATGAGGCGGTTGAAAAGGGACAGGATTAGTGTTGAGGAGCCAGCGATTGGAAAGGGCAGCGTGTTCCAGAGGACAGCCCAGTCTGTAGGTCAGAATGACCGCGCAGAGACACTTGTCTGCCGGCCAGACCCCCGCTGCCTCCCTCCCTCCTCCCCGGAGCATGGGGTTTTGCAGTTATGTGTGTCTGTGTGTGTGACTAAATGCTTGACCTAATCCTGACATTGTAAATCTGCGTGTTTGCTCTGAATGTAAAAGAACATCAAAAAGATTTTGGGAGTTCGGCAGGCGGACCATTTAATCTGTAACAACCTCATTTTTATCTGCTTTTCTTTTTTTTCTCCTTCTTTTCTCTCATCTCTTTACCCCGCTACTATTGCTTATGCTGCAGTTGATGCTAAAAATCTCATCTCACCCCCCCCGTCCAAGGAAAAGTAGTATCTATTAGGGCTGTGCAATTAATCCAATTTTAATCACGATTACGATTTTGGCTCCTAACGATCACAAAAACAATGTAATCGAGAAAAACAATTATTTTGCACATGACATTTTGCTAGTAAATTATTTATTATTATAATAAGCTAGTATATTAGTAAAAATCCAAACAGGAGAAGTATTAAGAGAAATTTTTCAGTTCACAGTGTTTTTTGATTCGTTTTACTGTTTCTTTGTTGTTGTTTTTTTACTTCAACAAATGCAACATCTTTCCAAAAGTGTATGAGTAATCATGTTAAATAATCAGGATCTCAGTATTGACCAAATATAATCGTGATTATGATTTTTCCATAATTGAGCAGCCCTAGTATCTATGGTAAGTCAAAACATAAAGTTATTTTTAATCATATATATATATATATATATATATATATATATATATATATATATATATATATATATATATAAATATATATATATATTCAATTGAACCAATCTCATGCAAAAATTCTAAGGCTTGCCCAAAAGAAAAAGCACTTAATAGTCACTATTCCGCTTTATAGGTGCGGCAAATTCTCATACTCCAACAGAGGTAAAATAAAGCACTAAGCGTGATCATGAGAGAATCACCACTTTATCTACCCGTTATCAGATGTCCTAATTCAGAATTCAAAAGACTGTAACCTTGTGGTAAAATGGAGTCCCAATCACAGACACAATCAGCACCTGCTTAACTAGCCTCTTTTCCTAATGGAAGTCAACCTGTTTTGTATATACATGCTCACTGGGGAGCCCACACGGCCCTCACACCCTGGTGCCAGTTCCCCAGATGGACCCCCAA
Organism: Perca fluviatilis; assembly: GCF_010015445.1. NCBI lineage: Eukaryota > Metazoa > Chordata > Actinopteri > Perciformes > Percidae > Perca > Perca fluviatilis. The sequence goes on from NC_053123.1 coordinate 8,232,551, forward strand.
AGCCCCCCTACCAACCCCACACACTCCCTGACCTGGCGTTGATTCCCCTGCCTGGTGCCAGTTTAGTGTAGGCAGGAGTCGGTGGGCAGCTGCTTCTTTTCTTCTTCTCTGCTTTTCTGCCACTATCACACACACACACACACACACACACACACACACACACACACACACACACACACACACACACACACACACACACACACACACACACACACACACTCACTCTCTCTCTCTCTCTCTCTCTCTCTCTCTCTCTCACACACTCACACACACACACACACACACACACACACACACACACACACACACACAACCACGTCAAAGTCGTTGCCCAAGGGATGTTTCCGAATGGTTTTCTTGAACTTCTGATGAACTGAAATATAATCTGCCACACGTTGCTTCATCTCATCTGCTTTAATCTGTCCTTTTTATTTCTCTTTTTATTTCACATCAACAGTTTCCAAATCATTTACCTCCATTTGGAATACAAAACTGGAAGCCGAATATCACAGCCTGTACAGTGCACTGAAACAATGGGTTTAAGGCAGCACGCTAAAGCAAACCTACAGCAAAGCTGTCAGAGAACACAGGTGAAATCCGCTTTGATGCTGAGAGAACACATTGGAGTTCTAAAGGGAATACAAAACAGTGTCCCAGTGCCTAATTATATCTACAGACATGGCCTGAGGTTGTGGCCTTCACGTCAACCCCGTTAAACAGAGACACACACTCTTCACATTCGGGTCTAAGAAAGTATGGGAGAGTGCTCAGCGCCAGACTTGTTTTTGTCTTCCAGTGGAACAGGCAATGCCTTAACCTACTTTGTCTGCATCAGTGCCATTATCCTGACAGCTATAGCAGGTTGGACTGCGTGCGTGCGTGCGTGCGTGCGTACGTGCGTGCGTGCGTGTGTGTGCGTGTGTGTGTGTGTGTGTTAGAGGAAAAAGGATTTTAGCATGTTACCATTTCATGAATTTTGCAAACGGCCTGGTGTGTTGTGCTTTGTTGGCTGGCTGGCTCGGCTCTCCAAGACCTAGACGTCTGGTGGGTGAGCTTGTGTTTAAACAAATACAAACTCTTTTGAAATTCAGTTTTTGCTTTCAAACTCTACAGATATGGACTTTATACACTACAATGTTTTTAGTAGTCTGACTTTGTCTTTGTTTATCCCACTGTCAAAGCTTTAGCTTTTGTTATCAGTCCAAGTAATCAGCATATAAGTTAAATGCACATTGTCAGCTGCAGAGACTAATGGCAAACAACTCCAAAAATAATAAGGATGACAGAAGAATACACCATGATACGCCAAGAATACACAATGAAGATAACACCAAACCGGACCAGTTTTGGAATATATCTCCCTATGTGCCTGGTCACCCCAAGGAAGGGGCACATAAACATTTATTCGCTCGTCCACAGGGAATAGGTGGGGCACGAGCTTGTTGATGTACTGACTACTTGCGCAACCAAATCACAAGATAACACGGTTAATTAAAGTGAATGTGTTTGTGCTATCTACTCTCATGGTGCAACACGGTTAATATGACAGCTTTCTTCATTTTGGACTCCCCTGGTCTCAGTTCCCTCAAAGGTCCCCACTGTCCAGGTGCTTGCCATTGGTCAGGGGGCAAAGTTGAAATGGGAAAGCTCTGCCCGGGATAACTTCACCTCACCAAGTGAACTGACTTATTGCAGTCGAAATTTGGGTCTGAAAAGTCCAATATCCATGTTCATTTTATATGGGAGGATGGAGTATTTACCGTTCCGTAAAACATAAGCTAAAATGAAACCAGTTACTGTAACCAACGCGCTTACATACTGTATGTGAAGCTAAGTATCCCGATGTTGTACAATTTGTAAATTCCCAGTGTGTCTCTTCATGTGCAGATGTAAAGATAGACAGATGGATATTATGTTCATTTGACTCGGGCCATGCTTTGGCCTTTCACTTCCTCTTAAACTCGCTTGTTAATGCAGAGGTCTGTTTTGTAAAGGCTCTTAAAAGCCATATCAGGACCATATGAATCCAGAGGAGTCCTAAAATGTCCATCTATTATGGATGACCACTCCAGGGTTTAGACCTTTGCTTTGCCCTCACAAGGAGTTTGCTAGCTTCTGGGCCAACACAACCACCGTGACCAGAGGTTGGCCCTTCCCTTGTCCGGGAAGAGGAGTTCATTACAGCTAAGCCTGGAGCCTAATGGCTACAGCATGGCCGACAGTGATAGACTGTATTTTACCACAAACTCATTTAAGAGAAGAAATAGACCATGGTTTGCTGTCTGGAATGGTTTGTATCAGTTTTCTCAGTGGGGTGATCTTGCAAGAAGTCATTGTGAAGTGATTTGCACAACTGTAAGAATAAGTCTCTTTTTAATTACTGAAAAGATACACAGGTAGATATGTCCTCAAACGCAGACCATTGTTTAATGAAAGAAACTGGACAAATGTCAAATTTAACAGTATTTTCCTCACAGTATGATGATGACTTATTCCTGAACTCACCTTTCTTTTTGATGCGGCCCTCCATTTATATCCGTACCAGTCTTCACTCCCTGCATGTCTGTTTATATTCCGGAAATAATGATAAGGCCCAGGCAGGTTGCTCTAATCTGTGCTGGACATAAAGGGTTTGTGGGTCTAGCTTTAGTGCACAGAGACATTCCTGTGACCCATGTGATTTAAAGTGCATGCGGAGCTGCTCATAAGTTCAGTTTAGCATGGCCAAGAGCTAATGGCTCTCTGTCTGCTGCAAAGTCGGCGCAGACTGGGAAGGCAATACCATTGAGATGGAAGGAGAGGGCGTAAAATATGAATGAACAGAGCTCCCCAATGCAGCCCCATGTCCTTTTTTTTTTTTTTTTTACCTTGTCTGGGTTGAAGCTGGAGCTGTTATGATGTTTTGAGGTCTTCCTCGGAAGAGATAGAAGCTGATTCTTGTTATGAGTATTTGTGTAGAGCTTGTTGCCTCAACCAAATCAGATTGGCAGCATGAGGTAAATTTGATCTGAGCATTGATCTATTGTGTGTGTGTGTGTGTGTGTGTGTGTGTGTGTGTGTGTGTGTGCGCGCGCGCATGCATGTATGTTTGTACAGCAGAATAACACCAACTCATTTTTAGCCAGGTATGAAACCGATGCATAAACAAGAGATGGAAGGATGACGTATTCAGACTACAGTTTGTTTGCTCTGGACTGAATCAGTGGATGAATTGTTAAACGTGTTGCATTTTTCCCTCGTTTTGGTTTCTTTTCACACAGACAGAAATTCCAGCAAACAAAAATGCATCGCTAAAAGCCACGTGAGAATGTTAACTCTGCTCATTGGTTCGATGTGCCTGAAGCGGGAGTGAGAAAGTAAAGCAGGATATCTGCCCATATAACATGAAGGCAACATTCTTTGTTACCAGTCCAGCTCAGACTTTGATTTATTCTCTGGCTGGCTGCTAGCAACTGTTGATTTCACTCATCCGCATCCCAGTATGCAAAGCAAGTATGCAAAGCACACCTGGCTACAGGACCCTTTTAGCCCGAACTTGCAGAGTACGCCTTATAGTTAGGTCGGATTGAAGTCGGATCACGTTCAATCCACAACAAACAAGACCACTTCCTCTTAAGGGTCTCTGTGCCATTTTTGTCTATACCCCAGTACCCCCATTGCTTGGTTCAGATTTGCTCAAACAAATCCTGCCAAAACACTTTGTAGACTAAAATACAGATTTTTTTTCATCAGAATTCTGTTAAATCTTTATTGCTATAGAGAAGTCCTTCCCATGTATTTGGCAACATTACAGCAATGGCCTAATACAGTTATTCCAAAGGAAAAGGCCTTAGCCTGGATGCCAGCCGAACTTAGCCCCGCCCACAACATTTGAGGTCGGGAAGTTCAGTCTGGACTTGATCTGTCGTGGAGCAACTATTCTCGAACCAGAGCTGTTCGGACCAATCAAATTGTCAGGGCGGGCTTTATACGACGATGGACAGATGATCAAACGTAACTTCATCAACCACGTCACCAGAGAGCGCTTGGGTTGAATTCGTTTACAACAATTATGGCTGCCGCTGGAGAATTGAGATGTGTCGATTCCGCCATCGCGTCTGTGGTAGAAGATATCGACAGCGCATTCATTTTAAAAGAGGAACAGAGAACCGGGATCACGTATGTACATATACACATTGCCACACCCGTCCGCACGACACGGAAGCTGCCGCCTCTGCCTTTGCTCTGTCGAAGCCTGCCTTTGACTCGCGGCTCCTGTGACGTCTGTCTCCGTTGCTCTGATTGGTTGTAGGTCTATCCAATTGAGTGCAGAGGCATTTTCTTTCCTGGTTCGGTTGAAACACGCCCCATAATCCCAGCCCAACGGAGCAGCATCCCACTCCTATTCTGACTAGAATCTGAGTAGGATGACATCAGGCTAGACAAGTCTGACAGGTCTCTTTTGTTTTAAGGGGTCACAAGCCAAAACACTGGCCTCATACAATCAGATATGTTTAAGTGGTAGCTCCTTCTGGCATTGCAACATCTCTGCTGGTTGGATAATGGCTTCACTGTAAATATCATTATATCCGACAACTCTACTAATAAACAAAGAGTCTACAGCCCCGTGGGACAGCGGCTTGCTTCTACAGATGCTTTACTATGGCTGCTTTAATACAATGGAGTTTATTGTCAGAGAGAGAGAGAGAGAGAGAGAGAGAGAGAGAGAGAGAGAGAGAGAGAGAGAGAGAGAGAGAGAGAGAGAGAGAGAGAGAGAGAGAGCTCACACAAACAAACATAACATTAATTGCTCCAAACACTTCGTCATTTAAAATGTGACCGGTCGAATGATATTACATATTCTTCTGTTTTGGGGGCTTTGGTATAAAGATGTTCATGTTTGTAAATCTTGATTAGGCCATCTTGTACAAAAGCAATAACACTTAACTTATTTAAACTTTGTTTCTCTTTTAAGTGACAATAGAGAATTGTGCCTGCTCAACTATTTAATGAGTCTGCGCTGCATGTACTAACTTTTTTTCTTTGTTTATTGTTGACATATTTAAAGGAATCGAGAGCAATTTGTTAGCCCTGCAAGAACAGGCCAATGACTGCTGAAAACACTGACCGATAACACTCAGGACTCTCTCCTTGTGCTGATCTGTTAAGCCTTTTAAAATATTTTTTTAATAACCTCAAGTCTGTTGCCATGCATTGGCTAAGTACGAGAAGTAGCAGAATATGTGAGGGAGAGAGTGCAAGATTTTGGCACAAATTAATATGTTCTCGTCACTTCGGCAGTGTTTTATAGCAGTGTTAAATAAAGTATTAAAAGACATTAAAAAAAAAAGTGGGCTCCCGTATCATGCTCCAACTGAGCATGTTCTGATTGTCATTAGAAATTCACTACATTCCCTAAATCTGTGTTTTTATTTGACAACGAAAGGTATTGGAAAAGGCTTATTTCAGGAAGCGTAATGATTGCTTTTAATAGAGATTTCAGATTACATTTTTGTATTTTAAGAATCCCAGAGATACTAATGGAAGGGGACGGGAGTCAGAGAAAGAGAGAGATGGAAAGGAGGGGTTGCAGAGAGAGTGAGAGTTTGTATTATAAATAACCTAAATCAATAATAAACGACACATATTTGGAGTCGGGTCTGGGCTTCTCAGGGGAGATGGATGAAAAAAAGCAACCCTCCCTCCACCAACCCCCTGTCACTGTGGAGAGGAGGGGGAAGACAAAAGCAGAAGAAGACACGAAAATAAGAGTTGCTATTTTTTTCCCTCTCCTGAGCATGAACCAGCTTGTGGTTAGTGTGTGTGTGTGTGTGTGTGTGTGTGTGTGTGTGTGTGTGTGTGTGTGCACGCGCGCGCACGCACATGTGTGTGCATTACGAGGCGGACGCCGTCCATTACTTATTCATAAGTCCTGTCTGCCTGGCTGCCACACTGTGTATTTCAGCATGCCTTGCAATCATTATGCCACATGCATTATTTAACGCACACGTGCACGCTAACTCTGATGCAGATAGCTACAAGAGCAATTTATCTCCGATATGCTCACTTATCGCCTTGTCTGGTTCTCTACCAGGCTGTTGCAAATAACTGCACAAGCCCTCCTCCACACAGACATCCGTTGCCTTAGTATCTTTATGTCTCACACCGCTCTGCACACAAGTTTCCATACACATGCTTTTATTCATACATGTTGTTTTCAGATAATGTGCACACATGCCCATCTCATTAGGGCCCTTATATGCTCCAAGTCCCGGCACGTGGTTGTGTATATACTGTATTTTGTGTCTGTACACGCAGACTTGTTGTGTGTAGACGTGCGGCTGTTGTGTTGTGATCATGGACATGTGACAAGATGAATCCATCACGGTTACGCCAATGTGGTTATGATTTGGGCTTTGACTTTACTCGTTGGCTGTAGAAAAGCAGTCCTGATTGGCTGTGTAAAAATGTATCACAGCTCTCTGGCTTGGCTACCATCAAACAAAGCAAAGTTTGGATCGTGTTAATACAGTATCACTATCAGTGTCAATACATTAACATTTTGGCAGAAGTCACGTGTAGAAAGATTTGGATGCTAGTCCCAATAAGACAAAAATCAACAGCAGCAAAAAGCATTGGCTAACAAAAACATTGTTTTTGAACGTCTGTTACATTAAGCCAGGCGTGTCAAACTCATTTTCCCAGAGGGCCACACTGGAAAGAGAGAATCACAGCAAGGGCCAGACATGGACAGTTTATTGATGTGCTTTTGTTACCGCATGTCACTTTTTTAAAAACATTTTGGTAGCTTTTTTCCCTCATTTTTGTTCCGACTTTTTTGTGGCTTTCTCAGACATTTGTCACCTTTTTTGTAAATTTGTTGCTTTTTCCGACTTTTTTTTATGCTTTTTGTTACATTTTTGTTGACATGAAGCCCTACAAAAGTCATCAAAAGACTTCCTTAGCCATCATAGAATTTAGCAAATCAAGCAAAACAATGATTTTTTAACAACAACTTGTTCACAGCCTGAATATGAAAACTCTCTGCAGCTTCTGGGTGAATTTCTGAGTCTCAAATCTGCCATATTCTGCTTTGAATGTCACGTAATTGCAGTTTAAAAAAGACTTTCATGTGTTTTTGGTTTGGCGCACAACTAGGCGAGCCAAAATATATTGTGAACCCAAATTGATAAACGGGCCGGATCTAAATCTGCAAGGGGCCGGATTTGGCCCGCGGGCCTTGAGTTTGACACGTGTGCATTAAGCCGTTGCCAAATGAGTTGCAACAAAGCTAATTAATGGCGCTTACCCACTGCTAGTAGCAGCTCTGCTCGGCTCGACTCGACCCGGCGGCGTTGCCCCGTCCTCCATTTTCCATTGCAGATTTAGTACCGCCTCATGTGTGAGGCGAGCGTGGCTGGTCGTCATAGCGCCGCCGCAGGAAACTGCCGTGACCTAACGCGACACACACACACAAACGGTGTTGTGCCTGAATGCGTTCATCGAACGATAGTTCATCGAACGATAGTTCATGAACTCGTTCATATTTTGGGCGAACGTGAACTGAACGTACCGTATTACTGCCTGATGAACGTTGCTGTGAACTTGTTCATTCTGGTGTCTGTGAACGGCACGCTCTCTCAGTTTATCTTCGTTCAATAGGGTGCCAGATTTCTATAGAGCCTTCCAGGCGAAAACCTGGCTAAACCACACTGTAAAAAGGCTTTAATATGTAGCGGAAAAAACACCCAATCTGGCAACACCAGCCACCAGTGTCGCACCGCCGCATGCGTCATCAAAACATAAAGCAGCATGGAGGCGACGAAGCGGCAAGGAGGCGTCGTATGATCATTTAAACCAGTTTTATGACAAGGTCGGGGAGGATGGGAAAAATCGTACATTTCTGTGCAAACTTTGCCCGCCGGCTTTCAAAACGAAAAGAAAATCCGCACTTCAGTCACATCCACAGCAAACCTGAAACAGCACGTTGAACTGAAGCAACATATGGAAAAAAAGAACTATGAACTAGTTCATATTTGGAACTGTGAACTTAGTTAAACATTTTGAAGTATGAACTATGAACTGAACTAGTTCATTTTAAAATGTGTGAACTGAACTTTGAACTAGTTCATGGAGAAAGTTTCCCAACACTGCACAGAACGTCGAACGTGTGTTGGTGTTGCCACAGCCAGAAGACAAATTTAATTTCAAAGGAAGCTGGAGGCAGCAAAAAAAAAAAACACCGCTGGCTAAACTATTTAAAAATGGCGTGTTTGTTCAGGACACCCCCGTCTTGTCACTAGCAATGACGTCGCGGTGACTAGTGACGATTCTCTCCGACCAGTCAGTAGTCTGCAGGTTTTCACGTCACCTTTTGGTATCGCCTCAGCTCGCTTGGAACCTCGACTGAGGTGGTACTAAAAATAAGGACCTGTTAGCAGGTACCAGGGACTTGTTTTCATAATGGAAAATCAAAAAAGGCGAGTAGAGTCGAGGCGAGTCGAGCAGGTACCGTGGAATGGAAAAACGCCATGAGACTATCAGCTCCACACAACTCTCTGTATTTCTCAGTATGGCTATTTTAAGAAGATTGTGGCATCTGGTGACTTTCCCGCACAGAAACTGGAGTGAAGATAATGACCTCTTCTGAGGAGTCCATCATGTGTTTTTAACCCTCCGGGTCCTCCTTGGTTACAAGCAACTGTGTGAAGGGGCGTGGGGTCGGTGCACGTCACGTAAGGCTTGTATCATGTGGACGCGCCGACAGTTTTGTTGTCATTAATTCCTCATGGGGGCGGCAGAAACTACGCACTATAGCTTTAAAGGTGCCGTAGGTAGGATTGCGAAGATCCAGGACTTAGCCAAAACATTTGAACATTCCCCCCCTCCCACCCCCCCGGCCCTGATTGGTGCATCTGAACAGGGAGCGGTGGATTTTTGCAAATCACACTAGAGGAGCTGTTTTTTTTTTATTACCTGCTTCATGTAGTTCTACTGGAACATAGGGTCCGTTTCAGCAAATATGACAGAAAGTTAGTTTTATAAGTCTTAGCTACTGCACCTTCAACCACAACACATCATGGAAACCAAAGTTTTAACCATTAATTACAGAGTACAATTTATTTAGTGTATTTCAGATGCTTGACATCCTTGTTGGTGTTTTCTTTGTCTTGAAACTATTTAATTTGTTGTAAGTGTACAGACCATTGCACTGGATCATATTCACGCATTGCGTCACCCGCTTATAAACAAATTAAGTTTGATTCCTTACTTAATAATAACTTCATCTAAACAGGCTCCCATGTCAATGCACTGGCAGTCTTCAACGAGTTTTGTGGATTTGTTTTCTTCTGTATGGCCGGAAAAAGACATTTTCAAAAGCTGCCCTTTTGTGTCCCAGTGTTCATTTTTGTTTGCCAGGCTGCCGGCTCACCGCCACTGATCTTTGACCACGTTACCCTCCATCTGACCTAATGTCCATATGTTGATTTTTACCGCTAAGTTCACGTGGTGCTGGTCAGTCTGGCCACTGGTGGTACTCCCAGTTCTAAAAATGAAATGGTGTTTTTGTGTGCGTGTGCGGTAGCATTTGCTGTTATCAGTGTCATGGCTGAATGAAGGTTTAGCAAAGCCTTTGACGTCAACACCGCACAACAAGCTGATAACGTAGAAGTTATCTCAGCCAGGTGTGTGGGTGTGTTTTCTGATCAAACAAAGCTTGGCTTCCTGGATTGTACGCTGAACTTCAAAAATAGCTCCTGCAAACACACACAGACGCAGACCACTCCACACACATACTTGCATGCACACAATTACGCACAAACGCACACACAGATTAGATGAGGAGATGTGTGTTCACATGAACTTAGATAATGTGATTGTTGTGATTGGGTTTCTGAAGTAAAGATTTCTTAAACACCATGTAAACAACCAACCCTGTTACCTTCATTTAGGTAGGGAGAGTTTTTACATGTGTACACATGACAACAATTAAGATAAGTTACGATGTGCCTCATATTATCCAAAATATTCCAACACGCCAAGTCTGACTTAAACTGAACTGTTTCCTTAACTATGGTCAGCCATACAGGTGATTTCATATTTATTTAACCTTTATTTAACTTTATTTAAGACTCCTTGAAATAAAAAATCTATTTGCCTGTCTTGGCCAAGACAGGCAGAAGTGCAATTAACACAGTTTCAGACATACAAAAATAATAATTTAGATTTCAGACGTATAAGGTATAAAAGAATTTTTTTTCAGCATTCAAAACATCTACAGCCAGATGTGCCGGTATCCAAGTAATTTAGAATCGCTTCAAATGCATGCAATGAAACCAGCTCCTGAAGATTCCAATGGTTTTGTAACTAATACCAAGCCGTGGGAGCAGCATCAGGCTTTACCCGCTACAGCAACAGGGTCAGCACTCGCAAATATGGCATTTCTTGAAGCAGTTAAAGGGGAACAGAGCAGGTTTTTTTTTAGCTTAATTTACCTTAACTGAACAGCTTCAGAGTCATTGGAATGGTTATATGACTTTTTTTTCAAGTTGAATGGTGGTCGTCTCTCGCTCCCCCCTAGCGCCTGTGAGCAGAAAAACCACCCTATGCAACTTTCGGCCAGCGGGTCGCCAGCCTCAGCATCAGGAAGGATAGCGTGATATCAGGTCTCGCCATGTAACGAAATGCTTCACGGCACTGCACACGTACGCCCATTCAGGAACCGGCTAACAAGGTAGCGATGGAGTTTTTCACACTATCGTCACGGCTGAGCCGGCTAAAAAGAAGCAGAAAGCTAGGAAAGCATTGTCGGAGGAACAGAGAAAGAGGAAAGGGCAGACTGAGCGAGTAGTCAGACACGAGTAAACACAGGAGCTGCCAAATATCTATTCCGAAACTGTAGGGGGAGCTCTATAGAGAAATCTGCCAGCAAATAGCGAGAAAACAGCGAAGAAATGGCCAAAGCTGCATAGCGCCTCTTTAAGTTGTCCATTTAAAAAAAAAAAATCTCTTTTAATAAACTACGACATAACAAAGTAACTATATAAAAGTCATTTTATGAGCTTTAGGCTCTCATTAGAGATCGAACACACACACACACACACGGCTGTGACTGCGCTCTCCCATGGATGTATTAAGAGAACTGGATACAGTGTTCGGCGTGGAACCCCCTTACGTTCCAATGAGAGTGCTCAAAAGTGCATTAAGACAACATGGAGCTCGGCTTTTCCGCATTCTTGGCCCATGACGTCACGGTGGACACGCGCACTAGCAACAATTTCTTTGTGTTGTCGTAGCAACCGCTAGCAACATGCTCGTTCGTGAGCTTATCTCTCGTGGCTCTTACAAGTGGCGAACTCATGAACTCGCCGTTTTCATTGTCTAAAATATTCACTAACGTTAAACATTGTGTTTTCGTTGTTCCCGATCGTTTACATGCTTAGCTAAATAAACGATAGATGTATTTAGCTAGACAACCAAGGAGATTAATCATTATGTCGTGCTACTAGCTAGCTAGCTACTAGCTAGCGCTAGCAGTTAGCCTGCAGTTTCGTGAACAGAGCTCATCCATGGCTTCATCTCTCATCCACGTTACAAGCCTTACAGCATACAGCCCTCGGATGGATCATAAGAGAGAACCAAGGCCATGTAATCACTATGTCTGTAGTAACGTTATGTTACAGCCATGCTAGCTAACCCTGATGTTAGCAACTAGCTAGCTAGCCGATAGCCCCGCCAGTTTGGGAAACGCTAATGACGTTACATCCACGTAACAGGCTTTACAACATACATACATCCCTCGGATGTATGATAACTTCATAAGATAATACCATGGACGTATTAATAGAACACATGGTGAATTACAACCATTAGCTATATCCATTATTACAGCTAGCTACATGAGCTCAGGAGAACAGTCATGTGAACGGACGTGCGCAGTCCCGTGGGTCTGCTCGCGTCCATTATGCGCGTTCATCATTTCAAATTTAATAATTCTGGATTCGCTTCTGGTGAATGTTAAAAATGTTAAAAACGTAACGTTTTAAACAAGCACCCTTTCAGTGTTCGGGCTGGTAGGTTGATATACCCCGAAACTAATTATCCGCTGAAATATAGACGTTTCTTTCGCCATGTAATGTCTATGTGAAAAGTCTTTCCGGGCCATGGGGTGCAGTACCACCCCTATCCGCTAAGCCCATGTTGGCATATAGACTTAGCGCTCCTCCTGGGGGCTTGCGCTCTCCCAGTGCGTGGTCCCGGCTGTAGACGTTTCCGTCCCGTAATGGCTGAGCCGACACAAAAGAATAACATATTTAGGCCTATAATAAGTTTAGCTAGTGCCGTAAGCTAACGTTAGAAACGGCTACATTAACATTACACAAGTTACGTCTAACCAGGATGTGTACGCTGGACTGTAAAGGCTCCTGTGACGTCAGCGTCTGAGTGCTGCTGTGATGATACGGGTAGGCGGGCGCTCCTCGTCATCAGAGGAAGATTCCTCATCAGATTAAAATGATGGGTCATTGATCTCTCCCCGATCCGAATCTCCATCACTCATGTCCAAATCTAGCTGCGCCTTGTCCAAAGACATGTAAACAGTATGCGTTGCTAGGCTACGCGGCCGTGGTCTGAGCGGTTTTTATGAGGGGGTTAAAGACATATACTAATGAAGTGAGAGGACAGCTGGAGCGCTCGCTTTCTGTGCCAAATATCGCCCGGATGGGATTACATTGTTAGTAGTTGAAAGCCCCCTGCGATAAAAACGCCAATGGAGACCTTGTAATAGTAATTGCGTTGTTGTGTTTGTACATTTTATGGATGTATAATGTTGAAACAGGGGGGCAGAAAAGACAACTGAGGGGGCAAAGACCCCTTTTGCCCCCCGTGGCGCAGCATACTTAGCCTTTTTCCCAGTTCAGTACAGACTTTAGGGACATTGAGAATGAAAAGGCCCCAGGAACGTAGACAATGACTCGTACTTTTTTCAAGGATGTAGACATATTTGTAAGAAGGAAGCAGTCCAAGAACAGCCTTATAAAGACTGCTTTGGCTGTCAGACACTGATGCTTATGCCTTTTAAATTCAAGAAATTCAAGGTCCTTTGGCATGAAAATTTCACTTTATGAGGTTTTTTAACATTAATATGCGTTCCCCCAGCCTGTCTATGGTCCCCCAGTGGCTAGAAATGGTGATAGGTGTAAACCGAGCCCTGGGTATCCTGCTCTGCCTTTGAGAAAATGAAAGCTCAGATGGGCCGATCTGGAATCTTCTCCTTATGAGGTCATAAGGAGCAAGGTTACCTCCCCTTTCTCTGCTTTGCCCGCCCAGAGAATTTGGCCCACCCATGAGAGAGAGAGACATCATGGCTTTCAAACGAGCAAAGTGGCAGTTGGTCAAGGCCACACCCACCCTCCACCTTGCCCCCCCCCCTCTCCTCCTCAATAGCTACAGACCCAGAAATGGCACATCCTAAGGAAAGCTCATTGTTGGACTGGCTCTACTGGCTGTAATTCTGCACCAAGGCTGAATTTCGGGAAAGAGACTTCAGATAGAGTATCAGGGGACCACTAAGGTCTATATAAAAGCATCCAAAGAGCACCATGTCATGGGACCTTTAAATTTAATTACATAGCACATTTTAAAACAACCATAGTTGAACAAAGTGCTTAACAAGCTCAAAAAAAGAACTCTTTTCATGTATTCATTTTAAAGTGGCAGGCTGTCTTTTCACTCCCCCGAGTCCGTAGATTTTGGGTGTGTTCAGTGTTGGGCGTGTAATTTACATATTCCGACTCAATCAGGTGGGGGTATATGCTCACAACAGCTCGGTAGAGTTTAATAGTAGAGAATTCTGAAGCTATTGATTGCTAGGATCGGGTTTTATTAATTTTGTTTAGAGCCCCTTGCATAGTGGTGAGGGGCAGAAAACTTTGAGTCTTTGCTGCCAACATATCAAGTTCAGTCCACCACTGGCATCCCATCAGTTCTCCAGTCTTTGACTTTGTATGATTGAACAGGGATTATAAAGTAGCCACTTTTGAGCGTGAATGAGGTCTGGCCCAAAATGTGGTTATTTTTATATAATTACACACTCCCCAACTATTCATACTGCAGTCAGTCCCATCCTGCATGTTTCCATTCACTCCTATTGGCTGCATATCATACTGCCCATTGATACGACAGCATGACACATGTTAGGTGTCGCCCCCAGAGGAGCACTTGTCGTTAGTGGACTCTGATGCCACTCGATAGGCGAGTCCTTCAGTCGCCCTAACTGCTCTCATTATTATTCAATCCAAACCCCATCGCTCATCTACAACATATTTTCCACACAATCATGTACAATCATCTGTCTCTACTCTGATTCTCTCTCTCTCTCTCTCTCTCTCTCTCTCTCTCTCTCTCTCTCTCTCCTCTCTCTATCTCTCTCTCTCTGTTCATTTTTCTCACTTCCTTTCTAAGAAGCACATTTTGCTTATATATTTTTGATTTTCTTAATATTTAGTTAACTGCTTCAATGCAGCGTCTTAGATATTTATTTGATGATCATTTTAAGCTTCGATCCTTCCCTCAAGCACAGCCTTCTTTTGTGACACACCTCGCTCTTCAGAGGCACAGAATTCGTAAAGTTATGACCTAAATCATGAAATATCAGTTTAAATGCAAACAAGACCTGACAGATCATCCAAGCAAAGATTGCTAACATACGGTACTCACAAAGTATTTAGGTTGGATACTAAGATGTAGCTGTAAGCAGCATCTGCGCAGTGCACAGAGACACTGTGTCTTCAGTGGTTGTTCAGTGTTCCAGTTGCAAGGCCAAGCAGCAGCCATTATCATCAAGTTCAACTTCACAACAGCTGTCTGTTGGGCTGCCTGTGTGGAGGAGGTTTTCATTTAGAC